>NC_068429.1:7755920-7933420 GCF_023373465.1 Oncorhynchus keta | reverse complement strand
GGAATCCTTTACCAATAGTCTGCCTGACCTATTGGAATCCTTTACCAATAGTCTGCCTGACCTATTGGAATCCTTTACCAATAGTCTGCCTGACCTATTGGAATCCTTTACCAATAGTCTGCCTGACCTATTGGAATCCTTTACCAATAGTCTGCCTGACCTATTGGAATCCTTTACCAATAGTCTGCCTGACCTATTGGAATCCTTTACCAATAGTCTCCTGACCTATTGGAATCCTTTACCAATAGTCTGCCTGACCTATTGGAATCCTTTACCAATAGTCTGCCTGACCTATTGAATCCTTTACCAATAGTCTGCCTGACCTATTGGAATCCTTTACCAATAGTCTGCCTGACCTATTGGAATCCTTTACCAATAGTCTGCCTGACCTATTGGAATCCTTTACCAATAGTCTGCCTGACCTATTGGAATCCTTTACCAATAGTCTGCCTGACCTATTGGAATCCTTTACCAATAGTCTGCCTGACCTATTGAATCCTTTACCAATAGTCTGCCTGACCTATTGGAATCCTTTACCAATAGTCTGCCTGACCTATTGGAATCCTTTACCAATAGTCTCCCTGACCTATTGGAATCCTTTACCAATAGTCTGCCTGACCTATTGGAATCCTTTACCAATAGTCTGCCTGACCTATTGGAATCCTTTACCAATAGTCTGCCTGACCTATTGGAATCCTTTACCAATAGTCTGCCTGACCTATTGGAATCCTTTACCAATAGTCTGCCTGACCTATTGGAATCCTTTACCAATAGTCTGCCTGACCTATTGGAATAGAGAACAAAAAGGACTGCCTTTCCTTTTCGATCAATCTCTGTATTTTGTGTACATTTCAGATCTGTCGTGCCGGCTGGTTAGCCCTTTTTGGGTCATTGAACACTACCTGTAGTTCACACCACGCTTGGTTAGCTTTCCTGACTGACAGTTCATGACAATATTTACACACAGAGCAACAAATGTCTTCCTACGCTTTGTATCAGCAATGGTGAACATGAGTGGAATAACCTAATTTGTTCCATTCGGTCGCGTTGGCAGGCGTAAGACAAACAACGGCCTGATTGCCAAACACTTGATCGTAAAAGAAGTCCTGCTTCCTCGCACCACCACCACCAACAGACGCCTCATCATTTGCGTCCGCTCAGGTGGAAGTTACAGACCGAGACAGATGTCAATAGCTTTCCACCCGACGAAACCTGTCGCTTGACAACGTTTGGTTTGGCGTCACTGACAAACAATTCCTGGGCGAGGCCAAGTTCAGACACCAAGGTGAGCAGAGATGGTTACAACACCTCTCTTTGTATCAGCTTGACAGAAATAGCATATGACAGAATATGTGAGGATTTGATAATGATATGGGAGGACAAGGTTACTCAGCAACGAGGTTACTCAAGAGTGGACTGGTTGTAGGGCTCGGTAACATGCAACTGAGCTGTCCATCAATTGTATACCTTTTTTTCCCCCCTGCTTTTTTTTAATAACCTTTATTTAACAAGGCAGGTCAACAAAGAACCATTTCTTATTTACAATGACGGCCTAGCGATACCTTCCACATGAAGTAGGTAGCATACTGGTTGCTTGTCTGCCACTACTCACAACGTGGCTTCTATTCCTTAGGACTAACCAGCCACAACAAGTAAGGTTAGAGACATGCCCGATGTTTAAAGAGGCCCTGAGGGATTGTCTCGGACCAGTTCTCTCATCACCAATCCTAACCTGAAATATCAATCTGAATCCAAGAAACATCCACACAAAAAATGGTGTGAATTGTAGAAATCAACCAACACTGATACGATCAGTGATACTAAACATGAGTGAAAGCATCTGGCCTTTGTCCCCATTCGGGAAGAGCTCATTCTGCAGTGTTCGTGTCCGTAACAGGAAATGGTAAGCCTCATGTACAGTTCCTCCACACGCTCTGCATAAAATACATAGTATCTTCTCCAGGGTGTACCTCAGGGCCCAGCATCAGTATGGCTGTCCAAGGCTTGATGGTATGGAGCAAGTGTCAGTAGGTACACAGTACAAGAAGAACTTTTCTCTCGTATTTCTCTCTCCTTATCGCATTATGCCGACCTGACAGTCACAGGTGTGAGAAAAAGAAGCCGTCAATCTGGCAGCCCGTCACTCAGGCATGATATAACTCTGTTCCGTGGTCTACTCACCTGAAACCACTGTCACAGAAGACCATCCATTGGCTGAGCCTGTGCAAGGGAAGACAATTTCTTAACCTCTGGTATGCGCTCTTGCCTTCAGTCAAATTACTGTCATACTTTTCCTCACCTTTGAGAAAGAGTCTACAATGATTGATTGGTAATGCCTGAGCCAGACGAATGGCTGCCACAGGGCAGGTAGTTACACACACTCTCCGTGTTTCATCTCACTGAATCCTTGAAGCTTTCATGCTGATGACCCTGGTCACTCTTGAGAGTTTGTCTCTTATTTTCCTTTCTTGCAAGTGTACACAAAACACTAGGAAGAACCTGACAGCATTCTCTGAATAGCTAGGCAGGATGGTTAAAGATGCCTGAGTGGGGGTTCATTTGGGCACTTTGAAGGGTATTCCTCACTAATCAAGTCTAATAAGCTCTCTGTCATTAGTGGGGTGGATGAGACTTCTGACTTTGCCCTGAGGATAAGGGCCAGACTTAACAAACAGAGGATAAGGGCCAGACTTAACAAACTGAGGATAAGGACCAGACTTAACAAACTGAGGATAAGGACCAGACTTAACAAACTGAGGATAAGGACCAGACTTAACAAACTGAGGATAAGGACCAGACTTAACAAACTGAAGATAAGGGCCAGACTTAAGAAACTGAAGATAAGGACCAGACTTAACAAACTGAGGATAACAACCAGACTTAACAAACTGAGGATAAGGACCAGACTTAACAAACTGAGGATAACAACCAGACTTAACAAACTGAGGATAAGGACCAGACTTAACAAACTGAGGATAAGGGCCAGACTTAACAAACTGAAGATAAGGACCAGACTTAACAAACTGAGGATAACAACCAGACTTAACAAACTGAGGATAAGGACCAGACTTAACAAACTGAGGATAACAACCAGACTTAACAAACTGAGGATAAGGACCAGACTTAACAAACTGAGGATAAGGGCCAGACTTAACAAACAGAGGATAAGGGCCAGACTTAACAAACTGAGGATAAGGACCAGACTTAACAAACTGAGGATAAGGACCAGACTTAACAAACTGAGGATAAGGACCAGACTTAACAAACTGAAGATAAGGGCCAGACTTAAGAAACTGAAGATAAGGACCAGACTTAACAAACTGAGGATAACAACCAGACTTAACAAACTGAGGATAAGGACCAGACTTAACAAACTGAGGATAACAACCAGACTTAACAAACTGAGGATAAGGACCAGACTTAACAAACTGAGGATAAGGGCCAGACTTAACAAACTGAAGATAAGGACCAGACTTAACAAACTGAGGATAACAACTAGACTTAACAAACTGAGGATAAGGACCAGACTTAACAAACTGAGGATAACAACCAGACTTAACAAACTGAGGATAAGGACCAGACTTAACAAACTGAGGATAAGGACCAGACTTAACAAACTGAAGATAAGGGCCAGACTTAACAAACTGAGGATAAGGGCCAGACTTAACAAACTGAGGATAAGGGCCAGACTTAACAAACTGAGGATAAGGGCCAGACTTAACAAACTGAGGATAACAACCAGACTTAACAAACTGAGGATAAGGACCAGACTTAACAAACTGAGGATAACAACCAGACTTAACAAACTGAGGATAAGGATCAGACTTAACAAACTGAGGATAAGGACCAGACTTAACAAACTGAAGATAAGGGCCAGACTTAACAAACTGAGGATAAGGGCCAGACTTAACAAACTGAGGATAAGGGCCAGACTTAACAAACTGAGGATAAGGGCCAGACTTAACAAACTGAGGATAAGGACCAGACTTAACAAACTGAGGATAAGGGCCAGACTTAACAAACTGAGGATAAGGGCCAGACTTAACAAACGGAGGATAAGGACCAGACTTAACAAACAGAGGATAAGGGCCAGACTTAACAAACTGAGGATAAGGACCAGACTTAACAAACTGAGGATAAGGACCAGACTTAACAGACTGAGGATAAGGGCCAGACTTAACAAACTGAGGATAATGGCCAGACTTAACAAACTGAGGATAAGGGCCAGACTTAACAAACTGAAGATAACAACCAGACTTAACAAACTGAGGATAAGGGCCAGACTTAACAAACTGAAGATAACAACCAGACTTAACAAACTGAGGATAAGGGCCAGACTTAACAAACTGAGGATAAGGGCCAGACTTAACAAACTGAGGATAAGGGCCAGACTTAACAAACTGAGGATAAGGGCCAGACTTAACAAACTGAGGATAAGGACCAGACTTAACAAACTGAGGATAAGGGCCAGACTTAACAAACTGAGGATAAGGGCCAGACTTAACAAACTGAGGATAACAACCAGACTTAACAAACTGAGGATAAGGACCAGACTTAACAAACTGAGGATAAGGATCTGACTTAACAAACAGAGGATAAGGGTCAGACTTAACAAACTGAGGATAAGGACCAGACTTAACAAACAGAGGATAAGGGCCAGACGAAACAAACTGAAGATATCAAACCAGACTTAACAAACTGAGGATAACAACCAGACTTAACAAACTGAGGATAAGGACCAGACTTAACAAACTGAGGATAAGGGCCAGACTTAACAAACTGAGGATAAGGACCAGACTTAACAAACTGAGGATAACAACCAGACTTAACAAACTGAGGATAAGGGCCAGACTTAACAAACTGAGGATAAGGGCCAGACTTAACAAACTGAGGATAAGGGCCAGACTTAACAAACTGAGGATAAGGGCCAGACGTAATAAACTGAAGATAAGGGCCAGACTTAACAAACTGAGGATAGGGGCCAGACTTAACAAACTGAGGATAAGGGCCAGACTTAACAACCTGAGGATAAGGGCCAGACTTAACAAACTGAGGATAAGGGCTGGACTTAACAAACTGAGGATAAGGACCAGACTTAACAAACTGAAGATAAGGGCCAGACTTAAGAAACTGAAGATAAGGACCAGACTTAACAAACTGAGGATAACAACCAGACTTAACAAACTGAGGATAAGGACCAGACTTAACAAACTGAGGATAACAACCAGACTTAACAAACTGAGGATAAGGACCAGACTTAACAAACTGAGGATAAGGGCCAGACTTAACAAACTGAAGATAAGGACCAGACTTAACAAACTGAGGATAACAACTAGACTTAACAAACTGAGGATAAGGACCAGACTTAACAAACTGAGGATAACAACCAGACTTAACAAACTGAGGATAAGGACCAGACTTAACAAACTGAGGATAAGGACCAGACTTAACAAACTGAAGATAAGGGCCAGACTTAACAAACTGAGGATAAGGGCCAGACTTAACAAACTGAGGATAAGGGCCAGACTTAACAAACTGAGGATAAGGGCCAGACTTAACAAACTGAGGATAACAACCAGACTTAACAAACTGAGGATAAGGACCAGACTTAACAAACTGAGGATAACAACCAGACTTAACAAACTGAGGATAAGGATCAGACTTAACAAACTGAGGATAAGGACCAGACTTAACAAACTGAGGATAACAACCAGACTTAACAAACTGAGGATAAGGACCAGACTTAACAAACTGAGGATAAGGGCCAGACTTAACAAACTGAAGATAAGGACCAGACTTAACAAACTGAGGATAACAACCAGACTTAACAAACTGAGGATAAGGACCAGACTTAACAAACTGAGGATAACAACCAGACTTAACAAACTGAGGATAAGGACCAGACTTAACAAACTGAGGATAAGGGCCAGACTTAACAAACAGAGGATAAGGGCCAGACTTAACAAACTGAGGATAAGGACCAGACTTAACAAACTGAGGATAAGGACCAGACTTAACAAACTGAGGATAAGGACCAGACTTAACAAACTGAAGATAAGGGCCAGACTTAAGAAACTGAAGATAAGGACCAGACTTAACAAACTGAGGATAACAACCAGACTTAACAAACTGAGGATAAGGACCAGACTTAACAAACTGAGGATAACAACCAGACTTAACAAACTGAGGATAAGGACCAGACTTAACAAACTGAGGATAAGGGCCAGACTTAACAAACTGAAGATAAGGACCAGACTTAACAAACTGAGGATAACAACTAGACTTAACAAACTGAGGATAAGGACCAGACTTAACAAACTGAGGATAACAACCAGACTTAACAAACTGAGGATAAGGACCAGACTTAACAAACTGAGGATAAGGACCAGACTTAACAAACTGAAGATAAGGGCCAGACTTAACAAACTGAGGATAAGGGCCAGACTTAACAAACTGAGGATAAGGGCCAGACTTAACAAACTGAGGATAAGGGCCAGACTTAACAAACTGAGGATAACAACCAGACTTAACAAACTGAGGATAAGGACCAGACTTAACAAACTGAGGATAACAACCAGACTTAACAAACTGAGGATAAGGATCAGACTTAACAAACTGAGGATAAGGACCAGACTTAACAAACTGAAGATAAGGGCCAGACTTAACAAACTGAGGATAAGGGCCAGACTTAACAAACTGAGGATAAGGGCCAGACTTAACAAACTGAGGATAAGGGCCAGACTTAACAAACTGAGGATAAGGACCAGACTTAACAAACTGAGGATAAGGGCCAGACTTAACAAACGGAGGATAAGGACCAGACTTAACAAACAGAGGATAAGGGCCAGACTTAACAAACTGAGGATAAGGACCAGACTTAACAAACTGAGGATAAGGACCAGACTTAACAGACTGAGGATAAGGGCCAGACTTAACAAACTGAGGATAATGGCCAGACTTAACAAACTGAGGATAAGGGCCAGACTTAACAAACTGAGGATAAGGGCCAGACTTAACAAACTGAAGATAACAACCAGACTTAACAAACTGAGGATAAGGGCCAGACTTAACAAACTGAGGATAAGGGCCAGACTTAACAAACTGAGGATAAGGGCCAGACTTAACAAACTGAGGATAAGGGCCAGACTTAACAAACTGAGGATAAGGACCAGACTTAACAAACTGAGGATAAGGGCCAGACTTAACAAACTGAGGATAAGGGCCAGACTTAACAAACTGAGGATAACAACCAGACTTAACAAACTGAGGATAAGGACCAGACTTAACAAACTGAGGATAAGGATCTGACTTAACAAACAGAGGATAAGGGTCAGACTTAACAAACTGAGGATAAGGACCAGACTTAACAAACAGAGGATAAGGGCCAGACGAAACAAACTGAAGATATCAAACCAGACTTAACAAACTGAGGATAACAACCAGACTTAACAAACTGAGGATAAGGACCAGACTTAACAAACTGAGGATAAGGGCCAGACTTAACAAACTGAGGATAAGGACCAGACTTAACAAACTGAGGATAACAACCAGACTTAACAAACTGAGGATAAGGGCCAGACTTAACAAACTGAGGATAAGGGCCAGACTTAACAAACTGAGGATAAGGGCCAGACTTAACAAACTGAGGATAAGGGCCAGACGTAACAAACTGAAGATAAGGGCCAGACTTAACAAACTGAGGATAGGGGCCAGACTTAACAAACTGAGGATAAGGGCCGGACTTAACAACCTGAGGATAAGGGCCAGACTTAACAAACTGAGGATAAGGGCCGGACTTAACAAACTGAGGATAAGGGCCAGACTTAACAAACTGAGGATAAGGGCCAGACTTAACAAACTGAGGATAAGGGCCAGACTTAACAAACTGAGGATAAGGGCCAGACTTAACAAACTGAGGATAACAACCAGACTTAACAAACTGAGGATAAGGACCAGACTTAACAAACTGAGGATAACAACCAGACTTAACAAACTGAGGATAAGGATCAGACTTAACAAACTGAGGATAAGGACCAGACTTAACAAACTGAGGATAACAACCAGACTTAACAAACTGAGGATAAGGACCAGACTTAACAAACTGAGGATAAGGGCCAGACTTAACAAACTGAAGATAAGGACCAGACTTAACAAACTGAGGATAACAACCAGACTTAACAAACTGAGGATAAGGACCAGACTTAACAAACTGAGGATAACAACCAGACTTAACAAACTGAGGATAAGGACCAGACTTAACAAACTGAGGATAAGGGCCAGACTTAACAAACAGAGGATAAGGGCCAGACTTAACAAACTGAGGATAAGGACCAGACTTAACAAACTGAGGATAAGGACCAGACTTAACAAACTGAGGATAAGGACCAGACTTAACAAACTGAAGATAAGGGCCAGACTTAAGAAACTGAAGATAAGGACCAGACTTAACAAACTGAGGATAACAACCAGACTTAACAAACTGAGGATAAGGACCAGACTTAACAAACTGAGGATAACAACCAGACTTAACAAACTGAGGATAAGGACCAGACTTAACAAACTGAGGATAAGGGCCAGACTTAACAAACTGAAGATAAGGACCAGACTTAACAAACTGAGGATAACAACTAGACTTAACAAACTGAGGATAAGGACCAGACTTAACAAACTGAGGATAACAACCAGACTTAACAAACTGAGGATAAGGACCAGACTTAACAAACTGAGGATAAGGACCAGACTTAACAAACTGAAGATAAGGGCCAGACTTAACAAACTGAGGATAAGGGCCAGACTTAACAAACTGAGGATAAGGGCCAGACTTAACAAACTGAGGATAAGGGCCAGACTTAACAAACTGAGGATAACAACCAGACTTAACAAACTGAGGATAAGGACCAGACTTAACAAACTGAGGATAACAACCAGACTTAACAAACTGAGGATAAGGATCAGACTTAACAAACTGAGGATAAGGACCAGACTTAACAAACTGAAGATAAGGGCCAGACTTAACAAACTGAGGATAAGGGCCAGACTTAACAAACTGAGGATAAGGGCCAGACTTAACAAACTGAGGATAAGGGCCAGACTTAACAAACTGAGGATAAGGACCAGACTTAACAAACTGAGGATAAGGGCCAGACTTAACAAACGGAGGATAAGGACCAGACTTAACAAACAGAGGATAAGGGCCAGACTTAACAAACTGAGGATAAGGACCAGACTTAACAAACTGAGGATAAGGACCAGACTTAACAGACTGAGGATAAGGGCCAGACTTAACAAACTGAGGATAATGGCCAGACTTAACAAACTGAGGATAAGGGCCAGACTTAACAAACTGAGGATAAGGGCCAGACTTAACAAACTGAAGATAACAACCAGACTTAACAAACTGAGGATAAGGGCCAGACTTAACAAACTGAGGATAAGGGCCAGACTTAACAAACTGAGGATAAGGGCCAGACTTAACAAACTGAGGATAAGGGCCAGACTTAACAAACTGAGGATAAGGACCAGACTTAACAAACTGAGGATAAGGGCCAGACTTAACAAACTGAGGATAAGGGCCAGACTTAACAAACTGAGGATAACAACCAGACTTAACAAACTGAGGATAAGGACCAGACTTAACAAACTGAGGATAAGGATCTGACTTAACAAACAGAGGATAAGGGTCAGACTTAACAAACTGAGGATAAGGACCAGACTTAACAAACAGAGGATAAGGGCCAGACGAAACAAACTGAAGATATCAAACCAGACTTAACAAACTGAGGATAACAACCAGACTTAACAAACTGAGGATAAGGACCAGACTTAACAAACTGAGGATAAGGGCCAGACTTAACAAACTGAGGATAAGGACCAGACTTAACAAACTGAGGATAACAACCAGACTTAACAAACTGAGGATAAGGGCCAGACTTAACAAACTGAGGATAAGGGCCAGACTTAACAAACTGAGGATAAGGGCCAGACTTAACAAACTGAGGATAAGGGCCAGACGTAATAAACTGAAGATAAGGGCCAGACTTAACAAACTGAGGATAGGGGCCAGACTTAACAAACTGAGGATAAGGGCCGGACTTAACAACCTGAGGATAAGGGCCAGACTTAACAAACTGAGGATAAGGGCTGGACTTAACAAACTGAGGATAAGGGCCAGACTTAACAAACTGAGGATAAGGGCCAGACTTAACAAACTGAGGATAAGGATCTGACTTAACAAACTGAGGATAAGGGCCAGACTTAACAAACTGAGGATAAGGACCAGACTTAACAAACTGAGGATAAGGACCAGACTTAACAAACTGAAGATAAGGGCCAGACTTAACAAACTGAAGATAAGGGCCAGACTTAACAAACTGAAGATAAGGGCCAGACTTAACAAACTGAAGATAAGGGCCAGACTTAACAAACTGAGGATAAGGGCCAGACTTAACAAACTGAGGATAAGGACCAGACTTAACAAACTGAAGATAAGGGCCAGACTTAACAAACTGAAGATAAGGGCCAGACTTAACAAACTGAAGATAAGGACCAGACTTAACAAACTGAAGATAAGGGCCAGACTTAACAAACTGAAGATAAGGACCAGACTTAACAAACTGAAGATAAGGGCCAGACTTAACAAACTGAGGATAAGGGCCAGACTTAACAAACTGAAGATAACAACCAGACTTAACAAACTGAGGATAAGGACCAGACTTAACAAACTGAAGATAAGGGCCAGACTTAACAAACTGAAGATAAGGGCCAGACTTAACAAACTGAAGATAAGGGCCAGACTTAACAAACTGAGGATAAGGGCCAGACTTAACAAACTGAGGATAAGGACCAGACTTAACAGGCGTTTGCTGAGAAACTGAGAAATAAAAGTGAAATCTAGAACATTTATAATTTTTTTTATGTTCCGTTGAAAAACTTTCTCAAACGTTTTCTGTGGCAAATAGAAATGCCACAAATACAGCCAACGTGATTCCCCATTCTACTTGTAAGAGACATGTTTGTTCTACATTAAATTGATATCTGAATGTTCACAAACGTTGCGTCAGGCTGAATGCGCCCCCGATGTGTGGTGAGTTTCTCACTCAAAATGGCTGCCATGGCAAAATGGCTGCCATGGCATCCCCCAGGTGGGTGTTGCTAGAGGTTGGTAGTGGGTGAATTGAGTTTCTCCCCATACAATGTAAAGCGGTTAGAGCACTTGGACAAAGTGCTTTAGAAAATCCAAGTTATTATTATCCAGGTTGCATGGTAAGCGCATTGCAGTAATTGAGATAATAACACCAACCTGTTTTCGGTTGTGTTGAGGGACTGTGTTGATGTGGTACTGATTGTATTGTGTGTTGGGGGACTGTGTTGATGTGGTACTGATTGTATTGTGTGTTGGGGGACTGTGTTGATGTGGTACTGATTGTATTGTGTGTTGGGGGACTGTGTTGATGTGGTACTGATTGTATTGTGTGTTGGGGGACTGTGTTGACGTGGTACTGGTTGTATTGTGTGTTGGGGGACTGTGTTGACGTGGTACTGATTGTATTGTGTGTTGGGGGACTGTGTTGACGTGGTACTGATTGTATTGTGTGTTGGGGGACTGTGTTGACGTGGTACTGGTTGTATTGTGTGTTGGGGGACTGTGTTGACGTGGTACTGGTTGTATTGTGTGTTGGGGGACTGTGTTGACGTGGTACTGATTGTATTGTGTGTTGGGGGACTGTGTTGACGTGGTACTGATTGTATTGTGTGTTGGGGGACTGTGTTGAAGTGGTACTGATTGTATCGTGTGTTGGGGGACTGTGTTGACGTGGTACTGGTTGTATTGTGTGTTGGGGGACTGTGTTGTCGTGGTACTGATTGTATTGTGTGTTGGGGGACTGTGTTGACGTGGTACTGGTTGTATTGTGTGTTGGGGGACTGTGTTGACGTGGTACTGATTGTATTGTGTGTTGGGGGACTGTGTTGACGTGGTACTGGTTGTATTGTGTGTTGGGGGACTGTGTTGACGTGGTACTGGTTGTATTGTGTGTTGGGGGACTGTGTTGACGTGGTACTGGTTGTATTGTGTGTTGGGGGACTGTGTTGACGTGGTACTGGTTGTATTGTGTGTTGGGGGACTGTGTTGACGTGGTACTGGTTGTATTGTGTGTTGGGGGACTGTGTTGACGTGGTACTGATTGTATTGTGTGTTGGGGGACTGTGTTGACGTGGTACTGGTTGTATTGTGTGTTGGGGGACTGTGTTGACGTGGTACTGATTGTATTGTGTGTTGGGGGACTGTGTTGACGTGGTACTGATTGTATTGTGTGTTGGGGGACTGTGTTGACGTGGTACTGGTTGTATTGTGTGTTGGGGGACTGTGTTGACGTGGTACTGATTGTATTGTGTGTTGGGGGACTGTGTTGACGTGGTACTGGTTGTATTGTGTGTTGGGGGACTGTGTTGACGTGGTACTGGTTGTATTGTGTGTTGGGGGACTGTGTTGACGTGGTACTGATTGTATTGTGTGTTGGGGGACTGTGTTGACGTGGTACTGATTGTATTGTGTGTTGGGGGACTGTGTTGACGTGGTACTGATTGTATTGTGTGTTGGGGGACTGTGTTGACGTGGTACTGATTGTATTGTGTGTTGGGGGACTGTGTTGACGTGGTACTGATTGTATTGTGTGTTGGGGGACTGTGTTGACGTGGTACTGATTGTATTGTGTGTTGGGGGACTGTGTTGACGTGGTACTGATTGTATTGTGTGTTGGGGGACTGTGTTGACGTGGTACTGATTGTATTGTGTGTTGGGGACTGTGTTGACGTGGTACTGATTGTATTGTGTGTTGGGGGACTGTGTTGACGTGGTACTGATTGTATTGTGTGTTGGGGGACTGTGTTGACGTGGTACTGATTGTATTGTGTGTTGGGGGACTGTGTTGACGTGGTACTGATTGTATTGTGTGTTGGGGGACTGTGTTGACGTGGTACTGATTGTATTGTGTGTTGGGGGACTGTGTTGACGTGGTACTGATTGTATTGTGTGTTGGGGGACTGTGTTGACGTGGTACTGATTGTATTGTGTGTTGGGGGACTGTGTTGAAGTGGTACTGATTGTATCGTGTGTTGGGAGACTGTGTTGACGTGGTACTGGTTGTATTGTGTGTTGGGGGACTGTGTTGACGTGGTACTGATTGTATTGTGTGTTGGGGGACTGTGTTGACGTGGTACTGGTTGTATTGTGTGTTGGGGGACTGTGTTGTCGTGGTACTGATTGTATTGTGTGTTGGGGGACTGTGTTGACGTGGTACTGATTGTATTGTGTGTTGGGGGCTGTGTTGACGTGGTACTGATTGTATTGTGTGTTGGGGGACTGTGTTGACGTGGTACTGATTGTATTGTGTGTTGGGGGACTGTGTTGACATGGTACTGATTGTATTGTGTGTTGGGGGACTGTGTTGACGTGGTACTGGTTGTATTGTGTGTTGGGGGACTGTGTTGACGTGGTACTGATTGTATTGTGTGTTGGGGGACTGTGTTGACGTGGTACTGGTTGTATTGTGTGTTGGGGGACTGTGTTGACGTGGTACTGGTTGTATTGTGTGATGGGGGACTGTGTTGACGTGGTACTGATTGTATTGTGTGTTGGGGGACTGTGTTGACGTGGTACTGGTTGTATTGTGTGATGGGGGACTGTGTTGACGTGGTAATGATTGTATTGTGTGTTGGGGGACTGTGTTGACGTGGTACTGGTTGTATGTTGACTCCTACATCTCTTTCTTCCGTGTTTGTGTGCTCTTTAATATTTCAACCTCCATCTTGTGATATTATTTGATTTGTCTGCACCTTTAAGATATGACCAAAGTGATCGTTTAGACAAAGGGATATAAGACTAACACATTTATAGTACTGTAGATTGTGTTAGAGACCATTTTAATCAACAACAAAAAATTCTGATCTTTCTCGCAGTGACCAGAACTGAATTGAATCTGATCTTTCTCGCAGTGACCAGAATTGAATTGAATCTGATCTTTCTCGCAGTGACCAGAATTGCACTGTATAAACAAACCAACAACCAAAAACAAACAATGTAATGATGTTTTAAGTAGTTATATTTTAGCAATGAAAGCCCACAGAGTAAGGTTCAATGATACAGCTTCAAACTACCAACTGCCCTGCAGTCAAGTAAATCCTGCTGTCTACCGTGCACACTGGACTCTAGGGGGCTTTGTGGGGTGTTTGGAAACCTAGGGCTATAGTGACACGCTAATGTGGAGAGTCCTGACCCCCTCACCCCTAACACCCTCTAAAGGGCTAGGGACAACCCCACCCTGGTTTAATCGTAAGACATTCACGTCCCCACGGTGCCTAAGGAAACACAGGCTGTCACAAGATGAGAACATGTATATGCGTTATACCAGTAGCTCAATGTGAAATATGGATGTTTTATTCATTATTGATTTCTCTTAATTGTTCTGCTTGGTTTTCTCAGCTGGAAACATAGATCACACTGCCTCGTGGGGGAATTACTGTAATGGTTCAAGATGACTCCATCATGTTGTATAGTCTAACCACGGTGTGATGTCTGGTAGTCGTAACGCAAACAATGCAGATAGATGGATGTCATTTCTGGATGTGACGCCACATCTTTGAAGTAGAAGTGGTTTAGTAGAAAGGTTATATTAGCGGTGTTGACATAATAAAAATTAGAGCAATTTATTCAACAGAAAATGGCGATTGCACCACCAAATTCACATTTTTTAAATTAAGTTTGGAATGGGGACCTTCAGGAGAGCTATACCACCCTGCTGGGAAAACGGCAACATGGTGGACACCAGACTCTTTGTGCACAGTTTGGGGAGGTCTGTTTATATGTTAGTATACTGGCCAACCTTTGGCATCACATCTCCTTACAGTCCTATGTTTGGGTTATTAACTTTCCCCTCACTGTCTCGCTTATAATTATTGATAATCTTTTCTGGGGGGGTCAAACCTCAACTCCTATTTGCTCCCAAAATCACTTCTGCTTCTGACTCCTTCAAAGTCAACAGGGTGGCTATTTTGAATTTAAGTTCCAATACAGATTACAAAAGACAACAGGGCCAAGATTCAGGCAAGATGGAGTGACAGCCAGTGTCTATGCTGGTTCCTGATATTTGCCCTTTGGGTTTCTCCATCGGTGCTGAAGGAGAGTCCCTTGAACGCCCTGGGAAAGAAAACACAGCGCCAGTAACTCAAGCTGGCCCTTGGTCAATAAAGACACACAAGACTGTTTGGCCACACGGACACCTCACACATGGCCCTCAGACCACATAGGAAATTAGCCCAGCCACAATATTTTCAATAGATTTACAAGCAATTCCAACTTTTTTTCACTATATCACTGAGCCCTTTGCTCTAAGCCGGTGATTCATTTTCTTAGCCTTAATTTCTCCTTCTCATTCCACCATCAAACTAAGCACGGTGTGGACCTCAGGTTGTATGTCAGGCCATGGGTTTATATATATACCAGTCAGAAGTACCAGTCAAACGTTTGGACACACCTACTTATTCCAGAGTCGGGCGGGCAGGGGGTGCTGGCAGCAATCGGTTGAAGAGCATGCACTTGGTTTTACTAGCATTTTAAAGCATTTGGAGGCCACGGAAGGAGTGTTGTATGGCGTTGAAGCTCTTTTGGAGGTTTGTTAGCACTTTGTCCAAAGAAGGGCCGGATGTATACAGAATGGTGTCGTCTGCGTAGAGGTGGATCAGAGAATCACCAACAGAAAGAGCGACATCATTGATATATACAGAGAAAAGAGTCGGCCCGAGAATTGAACCCTGTGGCACCCCTATAGAGACTGCCAGAGGTCCGGACAACAGACCCTTCGATTTGACACACTGAACTCTGTCTGAGAAGTAGTTGGTGAACCAGGCGATGCAGTCATTAGCCAAGGCTATTGAGTCTGTCAAATAATAGTGAAGACATCTACACTATGAAATAACACATATCGAAGTGTTAAACAAATCAATATACATATATATATATACTCAACTGGCCAGCATCCCAGAGTCGCCTCTTCACTGTTAACGTTGAGACTGGTGTTAGGCGGGTACTATTTAATGAAGCGGCCAGTTGAGGACTGGTCCGTCTAAAGAAGGCCAGTTTTATTGCTTCTTTAATCAGACCAACAGTTTTCAGCTGTGCTAACATAATTGCAAAAGGGTTTTCTAATGATCAATTAGCCTTTTAAAATTATAAACTTGGATTAGCTAACACAACGTGCCATTGGAACACAGGAGTGATGGTTGCTGATAATGGGCCTCTTTACACCTATGTAGATATTCCATTAAAAATCAGCTACAATAGTCATTCACGACATTAACAATGTCTACACTGTATTTCTGATCAATTTGATGTTATTTTAATGCGCACAAAAAAATTGCTTTTCTTTCAAAAACAAGGACAATTCTAAGTGACCCCAAACTTTTGAACGGTAGTGTATAATATTTTTAGTAGTAGTAAAAATTACGTGAGAAAACACACTAAATCAACTTTAACGTGACTAAAACAAAATCGAAACAGTGTAGAAATTCGACCTAAATTTTAAAAAATATGGATAGAGGAAACATTTTAGGAAATTTTGACGGCAAGGAAATAGAAAAGAAATTCACTGCGGCCCTCCGAACATCGTTGAGGACCAAATGCGACTCCCCAGACCTCGGTGAAGACCAAATGTGGCCCCCAGACCTCGGTGAAGACCAAATGTGGCCCCCAGACCTCGGTGAAGACCAAATGTGGCCCCCAGACCTCGGTGAAGACCAAATGTGGCCCCCAGACCTCGTTGAAGACCAAAGTCGACCCCCCGACCTCGTTGAAGACCAAAGTCGACTCCCCAGACCTCGTTGAAGACCAAATGCGACTCCCCAGACCTCGTTGAAGACCAAATGCGACTCCCCAGACCTCGTTGAAGACCAAATGTGGCCCCCAGACCTCGTTGAAGACCAAATGTGGCCCCCAGACCTCGTTGAAGACCAAATGCAGACCCCAGGGCAAAGTGAGTCTCGTTTAACCCCTGGTTTAACCCATCGTACCCTGTAAACTTAGCCTCGGTGATCCTCCTCAGCCATTGATGATTTTTCAGTGTCATTAGTGCCTACTGGTACATGTCTGTGGAATGTCTGCGATCTGTTTGAAGCCTGAGCCGGCTGACAGGGCCAGGGGGGACGACTCACCGTGGCAACGACCCCAAGGGTTAACGCAAGCCACCGGCGTCCCATGCCTCCTGCTCCCTGTCGCCCGGGGCTATGGCCCTGCACTGACGCACGTCTCTGTGTGCTTTTCCCAGAACCCTCACTGCCTGCCTAGGCCAGAGTGGACACATCTCACGGTCAGTCAAATCAGTCGCTACCGGTGAGGCTCAGCTGAGGAGGTCAAAGTTCAGATGGAAAAGAATAGAGCAGAGATCAGTCACTGTTCTGACATTTTTTTTTAGTCTTAAAACAGTACTTCCTCAGACATACACTGACTGACTGTACAAAATATTAAGAACACCGTCCTAATATTGAGTTGCAATTTTCACCAGGGATGCTGGCCCATGTTGACACCAATGCTTCCCACAATTGTGTCAAGTTTGCTGGATGTCCTTTGGCTGGTGGACCATTCTTGATAAACACAGGAAACTGTTGAGCGTGAAAAACCCAGCAGCATTGCAGTTCCTGACACAAACCGGTGCTCCTGGCACCTACTACCATACCCTGTTCAAAAGGCACTTAAATATTTTGTCTTGCCTATTCACCCTCTGAATGGTTCTCACACACCATCCATGTCTCAATTGTCTCAAGACTTAACAATCCTTCTTTAACCCGTCTCCTCCCCTTCATTTACACTGAAGTGGATTTAACAAGTGACATCAATAAGGGATGATAGCTTTCACCTGGATTCACCTGCTCAGTCTATGTCACGGAAAGAGCAGCTGTTCTTAATATTTTGTCCACTCAGTACATGGTGCTGATTATTGTTTTACTTTGGTGCAGACAGGACTGCTGTTACAACAGCTCTTCCTTCAACATCGGTCCTTTATTTCTTACCTTTTGATGAAGAAAGAAATGGTTGTTGGTTGTTGTGTACTCAATAGAAGATTGTAGGTGACATGTTTTATGGGATTTATGAAAACACACACAGTAGTGTATCTAGTGGTTCATGAGCACAGCTAATTTATGTAGGCCTGTGGTAAATATAACAAATCTTACTCAGGTCTCTCAAACAAGTATTTTAGTCATTACAAAAATTGCTTTATGACAGGAAACAATGTTTTGAAAACCGCTCTTAGTCGACTCAATGCTATTCCTAGAAAGGGTGTTTTTTTTTTTAAATCTTCTGCTAATTTGATTTGAAAGAGACCGGATGAATGAAAAGATCCAGATAACACCCGTTGTTAAAGTTCTGACTGCTGTGTACTCTCGTCTTTTTAGCAAACAGAGGCAGGGCTGTTCTCTCTGTCTAAACTTTACCCATGGTTTTACGGAAGCCCAATATAACCACTGAGCAATTATGTCACGAGGGGGAAAACAAACATTGCTCCGTTGCTTTCATATCCGTCAAGAGGCTTTTAATGTAAGCCAATTCAGTGATTCAGCTACACTGTGACACTGTCACCTAAACTAGTGACGTCACGTACAGCACATATCCATTATACATGTACAAAGCTTAAAAAATATGAGGATACTGCTTGAATTAATTTAGCAAATACCAACCTAGAGATAGAAAGAGAGCTAAAATACCAACCTAGAGATAGAAAAGAGAGATAAAATACCAACCTAGAGATAGAAAGAGAGCTAAAATACCAACCTAGAGATAGAAAGAGAGCTAAAATACCAACCTAGAGATAGAAAGAGAGCTAAAATACCAACCTAGAGATAGAAAAGAGAGATAAAATACCAACATAGAGATAGAAAGAGAGCTAAAATACCAACCTAGAGATTGAAAGAGAGCTAAAATACCAACCTAGAGATAGAAAGAGAGCTAAAATACCAACCTAGAGATAGAAAGAGAGCTAAAATACCAACCTAGAGATAGAAAGAGAGCTAAAATACCAACCTAGAGATAGAAAGAGAGCTAAAATACCAACCTAGAGATAGAAAGAGAGCTAAAATACCAACCTAGAGATAGAAAGAGAGCTAAAATACCAACCTAGAGATAGAAAGAGAGCTAAAATACCAACCTACAGATAGAAAGAGAGCTAAAATACCAACCTACAGATAGAAAGAGAGCTAAAATACCAACCTACAGATAGAAAGAGAGCTAAAATACCAACCTAGAGATAGAAAGAGAGCTAAAATACCAACCTAGAGATAGAAAGAGAGCTAAAATACCAACCTAGAGATAGAAAGAGAGCTAAAATACCAACCTAGAGATAGAAAGAGAGCTAAAATACCAACCTACAGATAGAAAGAGAGCTAAAATACCAACCTAGAGATAGAAAGAGAGCTAAAATACCAACCTACAGATAGAAAGAGAGCTAAAATACCAACCTAGAGATAGAAAGAGAGCTAAAATACCAACCTAGAGATAGAAAGAGAGCTAAAATACCAACCTAGAGATAGAAAGAGAGCTAAAATACCAACCTAGAGATAGAAAGAGAGCTAAAATACCAACCTAGAGATAGAAAGAGAGCTAAAATACCAACCTAGAGATAGAAAGAGAGCTAAAATACCAACCTAGAGATAGAAAGAGACCTAAAATTCCAACCTAGAGATAGAAAGAGAGCTAAAATACCAACCTAGAGATAGAAAGAGAGGTAACATAAAATGCATTGTGTCGGCCTCACGCAGGATAACACACTGGAATGACCATCCACCTTGGTGTTCTCTCCCAGCCTGCACCTTCTAGTTCCTTGGTGGTGTAGAATCGGACAGTGCTTTTGAGTATTTGGACACAGTGCAGATAGGTCCTAAAACTTCCGCCAATGTTCAGTGTTAACTGCTAGCCTGTTACGTGACTCGCCAGCCTTGTCACAAGCCTGACTATCACAAGTAGAGTCAGTAGAGTCCAACTGCTTATGACTGCACAATTTTAGCCTTACATTGGTTTCAGTTCTCAGGCAGTATAACACACGTGTCAAAAGTCTGACAAGGCAACATTGGTTTCAGTTCTCAGGCAGTATAACACACGTGTCAAAAGTCTGACAAGGCAACATTGGTTTCAGTTCTCAGGCAGTATAACGCACGTGTCAAAAGTCAGACAAGGCAACATTGGTTTCAGTTCTCAGGCAGTATAACACACGTGTCAAAAGTCTGACAAGGCAACATTGGTTTCAGTTCTCAGGCAGTATAACACACGTGTCAAAAGTCTGACAAGGCAACATTGGTTTCAGTTCTCAGGCAGTATAACACACGTGTCAAAAGTCAGACAAGGCAACATTGGTTTCAGTTCTCAGGCAGTATAACACACGTGTCAAAAGTCAGACAAGGCAACATTGGTTTCAGTTCTCAGGCAGTATAACACACGTGTCAAAAGTCTGACAAGGCAACATTGGTTTCAGTTCTCAGGCAGTATAACACACGTGTCAAAAGTCTGACAAGGCAACATTGGTTTCAGTTCTCAGGCAGTATAACACACGTGTCAAAAGTCAGACAAGGCAACATTGGTTTCAGTTCTCAGGCAGTATAACACACGTGTCAAAAGTCAGACAAGGCAACATTGGTTTCAGTTCTCAGGCAGTATAACACACGTGTCAAAAGTCTGACAAGGCAACATTGGTTTCAGTTCTCAGGCAGTATAACACACGTGTCAAAAGTCTGACAAGGCAACATTGGTTTCAGTTCTCAGGCAGTATAACACACGTGTCAAAAGTCAGACAAGGCAACATTGGTTTCAGTTCTCAGGCAGTATAACACACGTGTCAAAAGTCAGACAAGGCAACATTGGTTTCAGTTCTCAGGCAGTATAACACACGTGTCAAAAGTCAGACAAGGCAACATTGATTCATAACAATTAGAGCTTTGTCATTAGCCATGAAAGCAATGAAAGCTGTGTTGGATCCCTTTTGACAGGTCATGTGACATTTTACAGGTAATTGTAATGAAATAAACTGCAAACTACAGTAGCAACTACACAGTTAGGTTCCTAATCAGTCTAGTTTTTGAAAACGACATTTGATGCATGGTTCATTTGGAAAAATGTTGTTGTTTTTTTGGTTCCCCTTGAATGCCTCTGTGATGTGTTTTTTTTTGTGTTTTTTGGTAAATAACAGTTGTAACAGTGTATTACAAAGCCTTGTGCAGCTCAATAATCTCACACGATCAATACTGATCTTCAGAACGCAGAGGTGACCAATCAACTGGCTGTTCAATTATTTAGCCTCTATCCCCTCCCCTCGGTCCTCGCGGAATTCTGCCTAATCTCCCAACGTTCCCTATTGAATTCCAAACGGACACTCCCAATACCATTCCGACTGTCATAACAATGACAGGCCTGATAACGTTTCCATTGACAGAGGGAATGTATATGAGCTGATATTAGTGTGAGGTGACCTCTGGTGTGTCAAGCACACAGCACCCATGTCATGTCATTGACCTGATAACCGGTGACAACGCCCAAATATATGAGGGTGACCACTACCATTGTCATCTATCATTTGATGCTATCTCATACATTTAAATCTGTCAGTTGTCATAGGGTCACCGGGTCCATGATTGCTTCATATTACGTCATTATGCTTCATAATGCGTATGATCCTTGTGGATTTGTGGAGATGAGGGCATTGATCCCTCTGAATCCCATGCAGAGGGATCAATGCATACCTGATGGTGTCAGCCATTCACCACTGAAACTCTAGAGAAGGTTTCCTGTGAAGATTTCAAACAGCCTCCATTGAATAACTGGAGATGATGAGTCCCACTCAAGGATATTCGTTAGGATAATGTCTTGAATGCATTTCTCATTCATATTTACAGTCCAGACATCACAGTTAAACCCAGTCCTCCTACTCTACAGTTAATGGTACATTTACATTACATTTAAGTCATTTAGCAGACGCTCTTATCCAGAGCGACTTACAAATTGGTGCATTCACCTTATGACATCCAGTGGAACAGCCACTTTACAATAGTGATACAGCGTTCTAAACTGTTTAAAAAGTCGAGCCACATCACATCTCACTACAGTCGACCAGAGCTAAGGAGATGCCTCTCCAAAACATATCTATGACTGCATTTACACAGGCAGTCCAATTCTCATCTTTTGCCACTAATTGGTCTTTTGGCCAATCAGATCAGATCTTCCGACAATAATTGGGCAAAATATCATAATTGAGCGAAGCTTAAGTATCGAACAATAGATTCCATATGTGAGCGAATAGGAGAAGCTTGTTTGAAGTTAATGTAAACCCTTTGTTGACAATGGGTTTAAAGTATTGCATTGATGGTTCAGGCATACTGTCCCAACCTACACGAGTACGTTTTAATCAAAATGGCTTCAACCACAACCAATTAACACAAGTCTAGTTAGTTAAGTGCTCGTTTCAAACCATTTAAAGGTTTGTATTTCATGCATCCCTAGTATTGGGTAATCATGCTCTGAAGGGCTCCGTTGGGAAATGGCACATTCTGTGAAAGTGGCGAGGTTAATAGTAGCATTGGTAAAGTGGGCCTTTTGTTTGCATGCCAGGTTAAAGAAGATGGATGCTGTGATTTAAGGGCCAGTGCCATTAAACCTAGCCAGAATGACCTCTTTAGTTTGGGCTCCTGAATGGAAATAATTACCTAGCGAAGAAGTCAATCCGTTAGCTGTGTTAGTATGCCTGTCAATAGGGCATTTCCTGGCGTTAGCTGTGTTAGTATTCCTGTCAATAAGGTATTTCCTGGCGTTAGCTGTGTTAGTATGCCTGTCAATAGGGCATTTCCTGGCGTTAGCTGTGTTAGTATGCCTGTCAATAAGGTATTTCCTGGCGTTAGCTGTGTTAGTATGCCTGTCAATAAGGTATTTCCTGGCGTTAGCTGTGTTAGTATGCCTGTCAATAAGGCATTTCCTGGCGTTAGCTGTGTTAGTATGCCTGTCAAAAGGGCATTTCCTGGCGTTAGCTGTGTTAGTATGCCTGTCAATAAGGCATTTCCTGGCGTTAGCTGTGTTAGTATGCCTGTCAATAAGGCATTTCCTGGCGTTAGCTGTGTTAGTATGCCTGTCAATAAGGTATTTCCTGGCGTTAGCTGTGTTAGTATGCCTGTCAATAAGGCATTTCCTGGCGTTAGCTGTGTTAGTATGCCTGTCAAAAGGGCATTTCCTGGCGTTAGCTGTGTTAGTATGCCTGTCAATAAGGTATTTCCTGGCGTTAGCTGTGTTAGTATGCCTGTCAATAAGGTATTTCCTGGCGTTAGCTGTGTTAGTATGCCTGTCAATAAGGTATTTCCTGACGTTAGCTGTGTTAGTATGCCTGTCAATAAGGTATTTCCTGGCGTTAGCTGTGTTAGTATGCCTGTCAATAAGGTATTTCCTGGCGTTAGCTGTGTTAGTATGCCTGTCAATAAGGTATTTCCTGGCGTTAGCTGTGTTAGTATGCCTGTCAATAAGGTATTTCCTGGCGTTAGCTGTGTTAGTATGCCTGTCAATAAGGTATTTCCTGGCGTTAGCTGTGTTAGTATGCCTGTCAATAAGGTATTTCCTGGCGTTAGCTGTGTTAGTATGCCTGTCAATAAGGTATTTCCTGGCGTTAGCTGTGTTAGTATGCCTGTCAATAAGGCATTTCCTGGCGTTAGCTGTGTTAGTATGCCTGTCAAAAGGGCATTTCCTGGCGTTAGCTGTGTTAGTATGCCTGTCAATAAGGCATTTCCTGGCGTTAGCTGTGTTAGTATGCCTGTCAATAAGGCATTTCCTGGCGTTAGCTGTGTTAGTATGCCTGTCAAAAGGGCATTTCCTGGCGTTAGCTGTGTTAGTATGCCTGTCAATAAGGTATTTCCTGGCGTTAGCTGTGTTAGTATGCCTGTCAATAAGGTATTTCCTGGCGTTAGCTGTGTTAGTATGCCTGTCAATAAGGTATTTCCTGACGTTAGCTGTGTTAGTATGCCTGTCAATAAGGTATTTCCTGGCGTTAGCTGTGTTAGTATGCCTGTCAATAAGGTATTTCCTGGCGTTAGCTGTGTTAGTATGCCTGTCAATAAGGTATTTCCTGGCGTTAGCTGTGTTAGTATGCCTGTCAATAAGGTATTTCCTGGCGTTAGCTGTGTTAGTATGCCTGTCAATAAGGTATTTCCTGGCGTTAGCTGTGTTAGTATGCCTGTCAATAAGGTATTTCCTGGCGTTAGCTGTGTTAGTATGCCTGTCAATAAGGCATTTCCTGGCATTAGCTGTGTTAGTATGCCTGTCAATAAGGCATTTCCTGGCGTTAGCTGTGTTAGTATGCCTGTCAATAAGGCATTTCCTGGCGTTAGCTGTGTTAGTATGCCTGTCAATAAGGCATTTCCTGGCGTTAGCTGTGTTAGTATGCCTGTCAATAAGGTATTTCCTGGCGTTAGCTGTGTTAGTATGCCTGTCAATAAGGTATTTCCTGACGTTAGCTGTGTTAGTATGCCTGTCAATAAGGTATTTCCTGGCGTTAGCTGTGTTAGTATGCCTGTCAATAAGGCATTTCCTGGCGTTAGCTGTGTTAGTATGCCTGTCAATAAGGCATTTCCTGGCGTTAGCTGTGTTAGTATGCCTGTCAATAAGGTATTTCCTGGCGTTAGCTGTGTTAGTATGCCTGTCAATAAGGTATTTCCTGGCGTTAGCTGTGTTAGTATGCCTGTCAATAAGGCATTTCCTGGCGTTAGCTGTGTTAGTATGCCTGTCAATAAGGCATTTCCTGGCGTTAGCTGTGTTAGTATGCCTGTCAATAGGGCATTTCCTGGCATTAGCTGTGTTAGTATGCCTGTCAATAAGGCATTTCCTGGCGTTAGCTGTGTTAGTATGCCTGTCAATAAGGCATTTCCTGGCGTTAGCTGTGTTAGTATGCCTGTCAATAAGGCATTTCCTGGCGTTAGCTGTGTTAGTATGCCTGTCAATAAGGTATTTCCTGGCATTAGCTGTGTTAGTATGCCTGTCAATAAGGTATTTCCTGGCATTAGCTGTGTTAGTATGCCTGTCAATAAGGTATTTCCTGACGTTAGCTGTGTTAGTATGCCTGTCAATAAGGTATTTCCTGGCGTTAGCTGTGTTAGTATGCCTGTCAATAAGGTATTTCCTGGCGTTAGCTGTGTTAGTATGCCTGTCAATAAGGTATTTCCTGGCGTTAGCTGTGTTAGTATGCCTGTCAATAAGGTATTTCCTGGCGTTAGCTGTGTTAGTATGCCTGTCAATAAGGTATTTCCTGGCGTTAGCTGTGTTAGTATGCCTGTCAATAAGGTATTTCCTGGCGTTAGCTGTGTTAGTATGCCTGTCAATAAGGTATTTCCTGGCGTTAGCTGTGTTAGTATGCCTGTCAATAACGCATTTCCTGGCGTTAGCTGTGTTAGTATGCCTGTCAAAAGGGCATTTCCTGGCGTTAGCTGTGTTAGTATGCCTGTCAATAAGGCATTTCCTGGCGTTAGCTGTGTTAGTATGCCTGTCAATAAGGCATTTCCTGGCGTTAGCTGTGTTAGTATGCCTGTCAAAAGGGCATTTCCTGGCGTTAGCTGTGTTAGTATGCCTGTCAATAAGGTATTTCCTGGCGTTAGCTGTGTTAGTATGCCTGTCAATAAGGTATTTCCTGGCGTTAGCTGTGTTAGTATGCCTGTCAATAAGGTATTTCCTGGCGTTAGCTGTGTTAGTATGCCTGTCAATAAGGTATTTCCTGACGTTAGCTGTGTTAGTATGCCTGTCAATAAGGTATTTCCTGGCGTTAGCTGTGTTAGTATGCCTGTCAATAAGGTATTTCCTGGCGTTAGCTGTGTTAGTATGCCTGTCAATAAGGTATTTCCTGGCGTTAGCTGTGTTAGTATGCCTGTCAATAAGGTATTTCCTGGCGTTAGCTGTGTTAGTATGCCTGTCAATAAGGTATTTCCTGGCGTTAGCTGTGTTAGTATGCCTGTCAATAAGGCATTTCCTGGCGTTAGCTGTGTTAGTATGCCTGTCAATAAGGCATTTCCTGGCGTTAGCTGTGTTAGTATGCCTGTCAATAAGGCATTTCCTGGCGTTAGCTGTGTTAGTATGCCTGTCAATAAGGCATTTCCTGGCGTTAGCTGTGTTAGTATGCCTGTCAATAAGGTATTTCCTGGCGTTAGCTGTGTTAGTATGCCTGTCAATAAGGCATTTCCTGGCGTTAGCTGTGTTAGTATGCCTGTCAATAAGGCATTTCCTGGCGTTAGCTGTGCTAGTATGCCTGTCAATAAGGCATTTCCTGACGTTAGCTGTGTTAGTATGCCTGTCAATAAGGTATTTCCTGGCATTAGCTGTGTTAGTATGCCTGTCAATAAGGTATTTCCTGGCATTAGCTGTGTTAGTATGCCTGTCAATAAGGCATTTCCTGGCGTTAGCTGTGTTAGTATGCCTGTCAAAAGGGCATTTCCTGGCATTAGCTGTGTTAGTATGCCTGTCAATAGGGCATTTCCTGACGTTAGCTGTGTTAGTATGCCTGTCAATAAGGCATTTCCTGGCGTTAGCTGTGTTAGTATGCCTGTCAATAAGGCATTTCCTGGCGTTAGCTGTGCTAGTATGCCTGTCAATAAGGCATTTCCTGACGTTAGCTGTGTTAGTATGCCTGTCAATAGGGCATTTCCTGGCATTAGCTGTGTTAGTATGCCTGTCAAAAGGGCATTTCCTGGCGTTAGCTGTGTTAGTATGCCTGTCAAAAGGGCATTTCCTGGCGTTAGCTGTGTTAGTATGCCTGTCAATAAGGCATTTCCTGGCATTAGCTGTGTTAGTATGCCTGTCAAAAGGGCATTTCCTGACGTTAGCTGTGTTAGTATGCCTGTCAATAGGGCATTTCCTGGCATTAGCTGTGTTAGTATGCCTGTCAAAAGGGCATTTCCTGGCGTTAGCTGTGTTAGTATGCCTGTCAAAAGGGCATTTCCTGGCGTTAGCTGTGTTAGTATGCCTGTCAATAAGGCATTTCCTGGCATTAGCTGTGTTAGTATGCCTGTCAATAAGGCATTTCCTGGCGTTAGCTGTGTTAGTATGCCTGTCAATAAGGCATTTCCTGACGTTAGCTGTGTTAGTATGCCTGTCAATCAAATGTGAAACGAGTTGATGGCATGTCATGCTACTGAACCGTGCACAGTTCCTTTGGGTACAGCTCCAGTAGTTCTGTCCTTTTACATATATATATATATATATATATCATATCATATCTGCAGCCGAGTTTCCTCCTATTGTCCATCTGATTCCGTTACCAAAAGCTCAACCCTGATTCAAACCACAGAGCATGTCACATCATAGGTGTTCTGTAGTTTCATTATTAGTCACTACTCCAGTGTGTGCCTGTAGTTGCTTAGTAATTCGTAAAAATACACCATTTCAGGTCACACAGCTCAGACAAGCTCCGCCACAGGTCTGCACTCTGCACACAACTACCAGCTGCTGACAAACATGTTTCAGGCCTACCTGGTATAATTTAATCGCATGTATACGAACAGGGTCATGGGTCAGAACAGTGAAACCATTGCTAGTGCTCTGGTAACATAGCTGCAGACAGGTGACAGCCATCTTTAATGTTTATGACAGAGCTCCCCTTCCCCTACCTCTGGTGATGTCATCAGGGCCCTGGTGTTATTAATAAATCATGCATGGCAGCGGGAGCTTGGGTTTCAACGCGAGTTCATTCCTAAAATAATCCACCGCTTTAAATGATCTCAGCAGAGAGAGAGAGAGAGAACACTTTCTAAAACAATAAACTAATCAACTTCGAAACCGAAGAAACAACTCGCCTTACAGGGCACCGAAGGGCCAATCGGGCCTCACGCATTGACATACAGTCTAATGGGCATCGCCGGTTGGTCCTCTTCTAACTGGTGAGTGTGAGGTACATCAATATAAAGTTATGGATGGATCCTAGCTTGATACAGTATGTATTTATTAGTTAGAGATAAATCATTGTCTCAATGTCAATGGAAGATTTGGGTTTCTCGCACAGATCTGAGATTAGGATTCAGTTTAATAGTCAGTGTCATCACTACCAGATCAGATTAAAATATTATCTAAATATTACATAGAGGAAATTCACTTTACTCAGAGCATAAAAGCTAGCAAATATAATGTAAATGCATATATTAAATAAATGCATATTTTAATCATGATTATTAGAAAGCAAATTACAGACTATTCCTTCAAAGCTCAGTTGTCCTGAGTCTGCACAACTCTGCCAGGACCTAGAGAGACACTCAAGTGTTTTAGTACTATATCTCTTGATACAATGATGAAAATAATCATGGCCTCTAAACCTTCAAGCTGCATACTGGACCCTATTCCAACTGAACTACTAAAAGAGCTGCTTCCTGTGCTTGGCCCTCCTATGTTGAACATAATAAACGGCTCTCTATCCACCGGATGTGTATCAAACACACGGAAAGTGGCAGTAATAAAGCCTCTCTTGAAAAAGCCAAACCTTGACCCAGAAAATATAAAAAACTATCGGCCTATATCGAGTCTTCCATTCCTCTCAACATTTTTAGAAAAGGCAGCAACTCACTGCCTTCCTGAAGACAAACAATGTATACGAAATGCTTCAGTCTGGTTTTAGACCCCATCATAGCACTGAGACTGCACTTGTGAAGGTGGTAAATTACCTTTTAATGGCATCAGACTGAGGCTCTGCATCTGTCCTCGTGCTCCTAGACCTTAGTGCTGCTTTTGATACCATCGATCACCACACTCTTTTGGAGAGATTGGAAACCCAAATTGGTCTACACGGACAAGTTCTGGCTGGTTTAGATCTTATCTGTCGGAAAGATATCAGTTTGTCTCTGTGAATGGTTTGTCCTCTAACAAATCAACTGTAAATTTCGGTGTTCCTCAAGGTTCCATTTTAGGACCACTATTGTTTTCACTGTATATTTTACCTCTTGGGGATGTCATTCTAAAACATAATGTTATCTTTCACTGCTATGCGGATGACACACAGCTGTACATTTCAATGAAACATGGTGAAGCCCCAAAATTGCCCTCGCTAGACGCCTGTGTTTCAGACATAAGGAAGTGAATGGCTGCAAACTTCCTACTTTTAAACTCGGACAAAACAGAGATGCTTGTTCTAGGTCCCAAGAAACAAAGAGATCTTCTGTTGAATCTGACAATTAATCTCTCTTTTGACGAACTTATCAAGACTGTTTCAAGGACAGCTTTTTTCCATCTACGTAACATTGCAAAAATCAGAAACTTTCTGTCCAAAAATTATGCAGAAAAATTAATCCATGCTTTTGTTACTTCTAGGTTAGACTACTGCAATGCTCTACTTTCTGGCTACCCGGATAAAGCACTAAATGAACTTCAGTTAGTGCTAAATACGGCTGCTAGAATCCTGACTAGACCCCAAAAAATTGATCATATTACTCCAGTTCTAGCCTCCCTACACTGGCTTCTTGTCAAGGCAAAGGCTGATTTCAAGGTTTTACTGCTAACCTACAAAGCATTACATGGGCTTGCTCCTACCTATCTCTCTGATTTGGTCCTGCCGTACATACCTACACGTACACTACGGTCACAAGACGTAGGCCTCCTAATTGGCCCTAGAATTTCTAAGCAAACAGATGGAGTCAGGGCTTTCTCCTATAGAGCTCCATTTTTATGGAATGGTCTGCCTACCCATGTGAGAGACGCAAACTCGGTCTCAACCTTTAAGTCTTTACTGAAGACTCATCTCTTCAGTGGGTCATATGATTGAGTGTAGTCTGGCCCAGGAGTGTGAAGGTGAATGGAAAGGCTCTGGAGCAACGAACTTCCCTTGCTGTCTCTGCCTGGCCGGTTCCCCTCTTTCCACTGGGATTCTCTGCCTCTAACCCTATTACAGGGGCTGAGTCACTGGCTTACTGGTGCTCTTTCATACCGTCCCTAGGAGGGGTGTGTCACTTGAGCGGTTTGAGTCTGGGATCTTCCTGTCTGGGTTGGCGCCCCCCTTTGGGTTGTGCCGTGGGGGAGATCTTTATGGGCTATATTCGGCCTTGTCTCAGGATGGTAAGTTGGTGGTTGAAGATATCCCTCTAGTGGTGTGGGGGCTGTGCATTGGCAAAGTGGGTGGGGTTATATCCTTCCTGTTTGGCCCTGTCCGGGGGTATCATTGGATGGGGCCACAGTGTCTCCTGACCCCTCCTGTCTCGGCCTCCAGTATTTATGCTGCAGTAGTTTATGTGTCGGGGAGCTAGTGTCAGTTTGTTATATCTGGAGTACTTCTCCTGTCTTATCCGGTGTCCTGTGTGAATTTAAGTATGCTCTCTCTAATTCTCTCTTTCTTTCTCTCTCTCTGAGGACCTGAGCCCTAGGACCATGCCTCAAGACTACCTGGCATGATGACTCCTTGCTGTCCCCAGTCCTCCTGGCCGTGCTGATGCTCCAGTTTCAACTGTTCTGGTCTGCGGCTATGGAATCCTGAACTGTTCACCGTACGTGCTACCTGTCCCAGACCTATTATTTGACCATGCTGGTAATTTATGAACATTTGAACATCTTGGCCATGTTCTGTTATAATCTCCACCCGGCACAGCTAGAAGAGGACTGGCAACTGGTTCCTCTCTAGGTTTCTTCCTAGGTTTTGGCCTTTCTAGGGAGCTTTTCCTAGCCAATGTGCTTCAACACCTGCATTGCTTGCTGTTTGGGGTTTTAGGCTGGGTTTCTGTACAGCACTTTGAGATATTAGCTGAAGTACGAAGGGCTATATAAATAAATTGGATTTGATTTTGATTTCATGTTTATTTTGGCACTCTTTTTTTAGACTTAGTCTAATCTTAGTCATTTTGACTAAAATATAATTAACCACTTCTGGGAAAATTGGGAAACACTAAACAAACAACAATACGAAGAGTTATCTATCCAAAATAGAGATGTATGGGTAAACCACTTCTCCAATCTTTTTGGCTGTATAACAAAGAACCAACCGCAAAAACATATACATGATCAAATACAAATCTTAGAATTAACTATTAAAGACGACCAGAACCCACTGGATTATCCAATTACATTGAATGAACTACAGGACAAAGTACAAAACCCTCCAACGCAAAAAGGCCTGTGGTGTTGATGGTATCCTAAATTAAATGATAAAATATACAGACCACAAATTCCAATTGGCTATACTTAAACTTTTTAACATCATCCTTAGCTCTGGCTCAATATTTGGAACCAAGGACTGGTCACCCAAATCCACGAAAGTGGAGACAAATTTGACCCCAATAACTACCGTGGGATATGCATCAACAGCAACCTTGGGAAAATCCTCTGCATTATCATTAACAGCAGACTCATACATTTCCTCAGTGAAAACAATGTACTGAGCAAATGTCAAAATGGCTTGTTACCAAATTACCGTACGACAGAGCACGTATTCACCCTGCAAACACTCATTGACAAAGAAACAAAACAAAACAAAGGCAAAGTCTTCTCATGCTTTGTTGATTTCAAAAACGCTTTTGACTCAATTTGGCATGAGGGTCTGCTATAAAAAAATGGTAAGTGGTGTTGGGTGGAAAACATACGACATCATAAAATCCATGTACACAAACAAAAAAAGTGTGCAATTAAAATGTGCAAAAAACACACATTATTTTCCACAGGGTCGTGGGGTGAGACAGGGATGCAGTTTAAGCCTCCACTTTTCAACATACAGTACCATCAAAAGTTTGGACACACCTACTCATTCCAGGGTTTTTCATGTCAGACCCACTTCACCATCCGTTTTACACCAGAAGATCCCTCATCCATTAGGACGATCTACTGGGGGACTGGTATTGGATATTATTATATTAAATAATAGTAGTTGAGACTCTGTCTCCTAGGTAGGTGTAGGTTAACAATACTTCCAGTGGAATGTGGGGCTGGCCGATAGATAGATAGATAGATAGATAGATAGATAGATAGATAGATAGATAGATAGATAGATAGATAGATAGATAGATAGAGAATTACTAGAAAGGACAAAGCTCCTCAGACATCAGCAATTTGCCTGGAACACTCACGGTTTCACTCAATGTGAATGGGACTGTCCGTTCTAGTAATTCTATTTCTATGGTGTGAATTGTTTCCCACCCCGGGGTGATAGCCCTGTAATCCAGATCTCTGGTTCAGATTACAGCAGGGGGATTAGGTCTGTCTGACTGGCTGCCTGCACCAAACACTCTGACGTCCACCATCGCCCCCCACACGTCATCATATCAAGTCCTCATATACCCCAATGTATATTGGTAAGGGACTCCTATTTCAGGAGTGTTGTTAATCTGTCTTTGTTCCTAGTTCTTTGCTATGGCCATAACCATTCAAATACAACAAACGTCCTTTTAACAGATGTTACAAACAACGTTCACTACCGTTGAAAAGTTTTGGGGTCACTAAGAAATGTCCATGTTTTCCATGAAATGAGTTACAAAATGAATAGGAAATATAGTTAAGACAATGACAAGGTTTAAATAATGATTATAAATATTATAAATTATAAAGGTTATAAATAATGATTTTGAACTGAAGTAAAAATTGTGTCCTTCAAACTTTGCCTTTGTCAAAGAATCCTCCATTTGTAATGTGAAGAGATTTCACCGCATGCTTCCTGAAGCACCTCTCACAAATAGGATTGGCTTGATGGGCACTTCTTACGTGCCATACTCCATTATAGACAGAATACCAGCTGACTGCTTCTTCCCTAAATAGTTTTTGCATAGTTTGGAGCTGTGCTTTGGGTCATTGTCCAGTTGTAGGAGGAAATTAGCTACAATCAAGCGCCCGTCCACAGGGTATGGCATGGCGTTGCAAAATGGAGTGATAGCCTTCCTTCTTCGAGATCCATTTTACCCAGTACAAATATCTAACTTTACCACCACCAAAGCACCCCCAGACCATCACAATGCCTCCACCATGCTAGACAGATGGCGTCAAGAACTCCTCCAGCATTTTTCCATTTGTTTCTGCGTCTCACGAATGTTCTTCTTTGTGATCCGAACACCTCAAACTTAGATTTGTCTGTCCATAACATTTTTTTTCCAATCTTCCTCTGTCCAGTGTCTGTGTTCTTTTCACATCTTAATCTTTTATTTTTATTGGCCATATCTGAGATATGAATTTTAGTTTGCAACTCTGCCTAGAAGGCCAGCAGAGTCGCCTCTTCACTGTTGACGTTGAGACTGGTGTTTGGCGGGTACTATTTAATGAATCTGCCAGTTGAGGACTTGTGAGGCATCTGTTTCTCAAACTAGACACTCTAATGTACATGTCCTCTTGGGGCCTTGGGGCCTCCCACGCCTCTTTCTATTCTGGTTAGCGCCAGTTTGCACTGTTCTGTGAAGGGAGTAGTACACAGCGTTGTACGAGATCTTTAGTTTCTTGGCAATTTCTTGCATGGAAAAGCCTTCATTTCTCATAACAAGAATAGATTGAAGAGTTTCAGAAGAATGTTCTTTGTTTATGGCCATTTTGAGCCTAATCTAAAGGGAAGGGTCCGGGTGGGCCTTTTTCACGGCGGCGGTCGGGTGCAGGACGTGGACCCCGCTCTACCTCAGTCTTGGCCCACTTAGGTGGCGCCTCTGGAGCGGGGCCCCTCTCAGCGGACCCCATTCTGAAGATCATCGTAGAGGGCGTCACTGGACTGAGGAGCGGCTCTGGCAGCTCCGGACAGGAGGGAGATTCCAGCATTGCCGGCGTGACAGGCGGCATCGGCAGCTGCTGGTTGGCTGACGGCTCTGGCGGCTCCAGACAGGAGGGAGACTCTGGAGGCTCCGGACAGGAGGGAGACTCTGGCGGCTCCGGACAGGAGGGAGACTCTGGCGGCTCCGGACAGGAGGGAGACTCTGGCGGCTCCGGACAGGAGGGAGACTCTGGCGGCTCCGGACAGGAGGGAGACTCTGGCGGCTCAGGACAGGAGGGAGACTCTGGCGGCTCAGGACAGGAGGGAGACTCTGGCGGCTCAGGACAGGAGGGAGACACTGGCGGATCCGGACTGGAGGGAGACTCTGGCGGATCCGGACTGGAGGGAAACTCTGGCGGATCCAGACTGTAACCCATCGTGGTAGGTTCCGGACTGCGACCCGTCGTGATAGACTCCGGTCTGCGGCCAGTCGTAGGAGGTTCCGGTCTGCGGCCCGTCGTAGAAGGTTCCGGTCTAAACAGAGCACAAGAGTGGTCTCTCACTGGTATTATAGTCAGTCAAAACACATTTTAATCTCTATATTTTTTTAAAGTTATTATTAGCTTTTATTTATTCAGGGTAACCCAATTGAGACCACCGTCTTATTCCCATTGGTGCTCTGGGTACAAACATTTTCTCAAAATAGGAAGAACAATTTACTTTACAATTAAAACAAGAAGAATAAAAAGAAGCACAAGACACCAACTCAACACCACAACCTCACAATTTCAACAAATATACCACCGCAATCAATCGAAGCAACTGCAATCCTCAATGAATTCATTCACCACCAGAGTGGAGACCAGAGGGACCTCAAGAGTTAACCAATCCTGAGAGCGAGTTTGGTAGCTCATTCTTTTATACTTCAGAAAGGAAGTTAGGTAAGCTAATAAGTAATGGATAGTGTCAACACTCGCACAACTCGTGTGTGTGTGTGTGTGTGTGTGTGTGTGTGTGTGTGTGTGTGTGTGTGTGTGTGTGTGTGTGTGTGTGTGTGTGTGTGTGTGTGTGTGTGTGTGTGTGTGTGTGTGTGTGTGTGACATTACACACAGGTTGGCTGGTCAAAAAATCTATTTGAAATAAATTGCCCAGGGAGCCTGTGAGACTTTGATAAATGGAGCCTGATTATTTTGAAGCTGTGTGTACATGGACAGGGTCGGCGCTAGAGAAAACCGTGTCAGTTTTCTGGCAGGTAGAGACATGTGTGTCAGCAGCTCTACAGAGAGACTCTGGTTGTAGACACCTGACATGCAAAAATAGTATAGGTTTATATTCTATTTTGTTAATAAAATTAAATATTTGTGTGTGTGTGTGTGTGTGTGTGTGTGTGTGTGTGTGTGTGTGTGTGTGTGTGTGTGTGTGTGTGTGTGTGTGTGTGTGTGTGTGTGTGTGTGTGTGTGTGTGTGTGTGTGTGTGTGTGTGTGTGTGTGTGTGTGTGTGTGTACTGTGCGCGTGTGAGTGTGAAATGGTTACTATATATGCAGTAGGGTCCGTAATTATTGGATCCCTTGATGAAGATTAACAAATGATAAAAATTATTATAATTATTATAAAATAAATAATACAAATAGTGAGCTATATTTTATGCAGAAAAAAAATATTTATATATTATTTATACAATTGCTCAGGGAAAGAGATTTTGTTTAACAAGTTACAAAACAAAATCTCAAAAAGACATTAGTAAAAAAATATTGGATCCCCTGTTTTCAATGCTTCAGCACACTGACATGCGAGAATAACGACACTGAATATTTTTCAACAATATTTGATGAGATGGGAGAACACACTGGAAGACACCAGTCCTCCATACAGAATCTCTCCAGATCTTTGATATATTTGATCTACCCTTATGGACTGCCTTCTTCAATTCAAACCACAGGTTTTCAAATGGGGTTCAAGTCCGGCGTTTTAACCCCTATAATTATTACTTTGATTTACTTCTTACAAAATATATTTCTCTGAGCAATAGGAAAATACAATTTTTGGAGCATATAATATAGCTCAGAATTGTTTTATTTTTTTATATAATATATTTTTTGCTTGTCTTTATCAAGGGATCCAACCATTACGGACACCACAGTATGTGTGTGAAAAGAGTTTCAAACCACAAATGACTCTCTAATAGCCAGTGTCCCAATTTGGCACCCTATTCCCTATATAGTGCACTACTTTTGACCAGAACCCATAGGGTGCCATTTGGGACGCAGAGAATATCTTGTATGAATTACAGCTTCTTAGCCCCCTCAGAGCTTGCACTCAGCAAAAGGAAGATGTCCCAAGGCGTTTTCCACAGGGAAAAGTTAGCAGCCATCTTTGATGGTTAACCTCTGCTGACCCTTATCTAAAGGCTGGCCCAGGCTCCCACAGCATGGCACTCCTGCTTCTCATTACACCGCAGTCCAATGAGTTGGAGGGGGGGTTCAATCTTGAACATGGCAACCTGGGCATGAGGTTTTACTAGGATGCATTGCCATGTTCGAGACACAGACACGCACAAGCGTTGGATTCAATCCCATCTATTCAAAGACTAAAAGTAGGCAGGGGGGGTTAGGACCTTTGGTTAACTCATAGCAATACCGCAACAGAGAAGTAGGCAGGGGGGGTTAGGACCTTTGGTTAACTCATAGCAATACCGCAACAGAGAAGTGGTTCCAAAAGTCTATTGATTTGAGAATAGAATGTCAAAATGAAGGACAAATGTTTAATGGAGGTAACTATAGGCCTGGACTTTTGGAGATGGTGGATGGTGCACTATCAATGGTTGTATACCTTTTAGCTAAATGGTTCCTTAGACTGCTGCAGTCATTCTACCACATTAGCAATGTCCCAGACTTAGCCAGGCTAACAAGATGGTGACAATCCCCTCAAGAGGTCCTCCTCCAAGTTACAAAATAATCTCTTGGCTGACGTCTGGCCAACAAATAAACAGTTAAGGGATTCCAGCATATTGTGACAGATGTTAGTTAGTGTATTTATTTATACCTTTATTTAACTAGGCAAGTCAGTTTAAGAACAAATTCTTATTTTCAATGGTGGCCTAGGAACAGTGTTTTAACTGGATAAGTCCTGGCTCTGTGATGGAGAGCTGGAGAAAGTACTGCGACCAGGAGACAGAGATGCAGGCAGGCAGCACGACAGCGCAGCTGCCATCAGTCATTAGCTTTTTGAGGTACCTATGATGTCATTCTGGGGTAGAAAAACAAGCCCAATAGCTTTAGTCAAAGATGAGCCAATGATACTCATCCTGCACATTGCTCTGAATCTGAGTGGATCAGTGGGTCTGTCTGTCTTTCTGTCTCTTTGTCTGTCTCTCTGTCTTTGTCTGTCTGTCTGTCTGTCTGTCTGTCTGTCTGTCTGTCTGTCTGTCTGTCTGTCTGTCTGTCTGTCTGTCTGTCTGTCTGTGGATCATTTTGATATAAATGCGTGCGTGTGTGCTTGATTATGTGTGTGTGTCTGTGTGGCGATCATCACCACTTTTCTCTCACTGCATATAGCGCTTCCACCAAAGCACAATGGAGTGCATAAACAGTAGTCCCAGTCATATCATCCCATAAACAGTAGCCTCAGACCTATCCTCCCATAAACAGAAGCCTCAGACCTATCCTCCCATTAACAGTAGCCTCAGGCCTATCCTCCTATAAACAGTAGTCTCAGGCCTATCCTCCCATTAACAGTAGCCTCAGGCCTATCCTCCCATAAACAGTAGCCTCAGGCCTATCCTCCCATAAACAGTAGCCTCAGACCTCCTATAAACAGTAGCCTCAGGCCTATCCTCCCATAAACAGTAGCCTCAGGCCTATCCTCCTAAAAACAGAAGCCTCAGGCCTATCCTCCCATTAACAGTATTCTCAGTCCTATCCTCCCATTAACAGTAGCCTCAGGCCTATCCTCCTATAAACAGTAGCCTCAGGCCTATCCTCCTAAAAACAGAAGCCTCAGACCTATCCTCCCATTAACAGTAGCCTCAGGCCTATCCTCCTCAAAACAGTAGCCTCAGACCTATCCTCCCATAAACAGAAGCCTCAGTCCTATCCTCCCATAAACAGTAGTCCCAGTCATATCCTCCCATAAACAGTAGCCTCAGTCCTATCCTCCCATAAACAGTAGTCCCAGTCATATCCTCCCATAAACAGTAGCCTCAGTCCTATCCTCCCATAAACAGTAGTCCCAGTCATATCCTCCCATTAACAGTAGCCTCAGTCCTATCCTCATATAAACAGTAGCCTCAGGCCTATCCTCCTAAAAACAGTAGCCTCAGACCTATCCTCCCATAAACAGTAGCCCCAGTCCTATCATCCCATAAACAGTAGCCTCAGTCCTATCCTCATATAAACAGTAGCCTCAGGCCTATCCTCCCATAAACAGTAACCTCAGGTCTATTCTCTTATAAACAGTAGCCTCAGTCCTATCCTCCTATAAACAGTAGCCTCAGACCTATCCTACTATAAACAGCCAGCAGCATACCCCCCTGCATACCACTGCTGGCTTGCTTCTGAAGCTAAGCAGGGTTGGTCCTGGTCAGTTCCTGGATGGGAGACCAGATGCTGCTGGAAGTGGTGTTGGGGGGCCAGTAGGAGGCACACCTCTGGTCTAAAAAAATATCCCAATTCCCCAGGGCAGTGATTGGGGACACTGCCCTGTGTAGGGTGCCGTCTTTCGGATGGGATGTTAAACGGGTGTCCTGACTCTCTGAGGTCATTAAAGATCCCATGGCACTTAACGTAAGAGTAGGGGTGTTCACCCCGGTGTCCTGGCTAAATTCCCAATCTGGCCCTCAAACCATCACGGTCACCTAATAATCCCCAGTTTACAATTGGCTCATTCATCCCCCTCCTCTTCCCTGTAACTATTCCCCAGGTCGTTGCTGCAATGAGAACCTGTTTTCAGTCAACTTACCTGGTAAAATAACAGATAAATAAATCAACAGTAGCCTCAGGCCTATCCTGCCATTAACAGTAGCCTCAGTCCTATCCTCCTATAAACAGTAGCCTCAGGCCTATCCTTCCATAAACAGTAGTCTCAGGTCTATCCTCAAATAAATAGTAGCCTCAGGCCTATCCTTCCATAAACAGTAGTCTCAGGTCTATCCTCAAATAAATAGTAGCCTCAGGCCTATCCTTCCATAAACTGTAGCCTCAGACCTATCCTCCCATAAACAGCAGTCTCAGAGCCATCCTCCCATAAACAGTAGCCTCAGACCTCCTATAAACAGTAACCTCAGTCCTATCCTCCTATAAACAGTAGCCTCAGACCTATCCTCCTATAAACAGTAGCCTCAGGTCTATCCTCCCATAAACAGTAGCCTCAGTCCTATCCTCCCATAAACAGTAGCCTCAGACCTATCCTCCTATAAACAGTAGCCTCAGACCTATCCTCAAATAAACAGTAGCCTCAGACCTATCCTCCTATAAGCAGTAGCCTCAGGCCTCCTATAAACAGTAGCCTCAGACCTATCCTCCTATAAGCAGTAGCCTCAGGCCTCCTATAAACAGTAGCCTCAGGCCTATCCTCCCATAAACAGTAGCCTCAGGCCCCCTATAAACAGTAGCCTCAGGCCTATCCTCCCATAAACAGTAGTCTCAGGTCTATCCTCAAATAAACAGTAGCCTCAGACCTATCCTCCCATAAACAGTAGCCTCAGACCTCCTATAAACAGTAGCCTCAGGCCTATCCTCCCATAAACGGTAGCCTCAGGCCTATCCTCCCATAAACAGTAGCCTCAGGCCTATCCTCCCATAAACAGTAGCCTCAGACCTCCTATAAACAGTAGCCTCAGGCCTATCCTCCCATAAACAGTAGCCTCAGGCCTATCCTCCCATAAACAGTAGCCTCAGACCTCCTATAAACAGTAGCGTCAGACCTCCCATAAACAGCCTCCCATAAAGCACCAGAAACTCCCAACAGCCACCTGTACAGGACCTCTGTCCCTCATCTGTGTCTCATTTACTTCCTCTCGTCCCAGCAGTGGTGTGTGTGTGTGTGTGTGTGTGTGTGTGTGTGTGTGTGTGTGTGTGTGTGTGTGTGTGTGTGTGTGTGTGTGTGTGTGTGTGTGTGTGTGTGTGTGTGTGTGTGTGTGTGTGTGTGTGAATATAAATATTAATATGATTTCACAGAACATGTTGTTTGTACTGTCAAGTTAAACAGAGAATTACAGTAGGCTATAACCCATCGAATTTCCCCCCGAATGTAAGTACACCAGCTTATTATTGTTTTTTTAAACAAACATGTTTTAACTAACTAATAAATAGGGTAGCCATCAAGATCAATCAGTTAACAAACTAGCGAAACATCATTCACACTCTATGTTTAACAATGTCCATTCTTGCTTTTTATGCACTGTCATTAGAAATAACCTTACCATTACCATGTCATTACCTTATTTCAATTGTCAAGTTGAACAATAAACACCAGCCACAGGATATCGGTGAAGAATTAGATAATTATTGATTCTTTATATGCACATTTTATCATGTTTTAAATTTAAATTTAGAGAGGGTTTAGCACTAGAATTCACATGCAACCTGCATTTAATGGGGATGTCTTTTTTAAACATTTTTTAAAAACATTTTGCTCATGTTATTAACTATTTGTAATAGATAGCCTAGCCTATAGGCCTAGACTAGACTTCACATCAAAAGAGGATAAATTGACGGTCATCCAACTGTAATTGTGCATAATTTAATAAAGTATCAGTTGATGTAGTTGCAACATTTCTGATATTATCCTAGCCTACTGAATTATCACCTTCAAGACACATAAATAAGTCAGCCACTTTTATGAAGGCTGTTGCTGGCGGCCCTTGCTCTCCCTTCCCTTGACACTTCTCTCAAGCCCGAGAATGTTAATAACCAAATTCCGCACAGGGTGGTTCTCAGCTCCGTGGAGATTCTCATGTTAAAGCCCTATCGACTGGAGCCATCGTAAAAATGTTAGTCTAATTATCACTTCAAAATACTAAGTTTCAATGAGTAGCTACATTTCGACACATATGTAGGCGTTGTGACAGCAGCTATCACAAAATGCTGCCTTCTCCGCCTCACGCACACATTCTCTGACGTCTCTGACTTCAATTAAACGCCAATTAAAATGTCAGGCAGGTGAGAGGAGCGAGGTTTTATCGAGGTTAGACTAATATTTCATTACTCACGGTGTGTAGCCAGTAGCTTATTTTAAACAGATCCCATTTGAGTCCTTTAAACCCGTGTAATCACATTTATATTTGTGTAGGCTATTTTTGTTAGAGAGGGCCCCGTTCGCAGTCTAGCTGCATTTCGTAAAATTAAAACTGGGCATCTATTATTTAGATTTTAACCTCCTGTCTAAACTATAGCCTGTATTTAATGTTTATGGCAAGAACAAAACAAAGAGGCGTTATAGAATGTATGTAAGCCTATAACATTATCTATATAACATCTAATATATGCCTTTTGATTTTAATTCGTTCGATTCATGCGTTTCTGGGCCTAAAATAGATAAGTATTTTTTTTAAAGCCTATGCATTTTGAGTAATTTGAGGGAAAAGATGTTGGAAATAGAACATCGTGTTTTGTAATAAATAAACATCTGTCATGATAGACGGCTACAGCTATTATATTTAGATGCACTATTGTAAAGTGGCTGTTCCACTGGATGTCATAAGGTGTATGTACCAATTTGTAAGTCGCTCTGGATAAGAGCGTCTGCTAAATGACTTAAATGTAAAATGTAAATGTACCTTTAATTCGATGTCAAATGCCTCCATCTTCATTTCTAAGAAAAAAACGTTTTGTTTTAAACGCATATGCTATTTCTTTGCAATTAAAATTGTAGTTATATTATGAATATAGGCTGAATTGATATTCATCACGCTTGCCCCACAGACAAGCATTCATTTCCAGATTCCTATTTTCAGTAGTATTGAGGCAATATGTGATCGATTGCGACTATGGAATATTCTATAGAATATCCCAAACAATGACATGAGTCTTCAATGGTCTCTTCCTGTTTAGTAGCGCCATCTAGAAGCTAAATAGTGTACCACACATGATGGGATATGGTTATTTGAAATGTTGGACTAAAGTCTCGAACTTTAGCCTTATATTTGAGTAATTTAGCATACGGTCTTATCCATAGCGATTTACAGTAGTGAGTGCATACATATTGTGACTTTTTTTTCCGTACTGGTTCCCGTGGGAATCAAACCCATAACCCTGGCGCATGCTCTACCAACTGGGATACACGGGACTAGTTATCTCACATACGTGTAGCCCACACTTTCATTCTTGAAGTTCATAGACACATGGGTAACAGAATAGCCTACACTAAAGCTCTCGGCAATGAGGGATTCACAGAGGAGTTTGATTTATAATTGATTTACAATAAAGTCTCGACAAGAAACATGTAGTAACCTTCATTAATAAATATGTATATTATCTCAATTATCACATGTAGGCCTATGTGTTATGAAAGTTGTTTTGCCTATATAAAACATAGGATTGTAGGCCGAATGGGATCTGGAGAACATAATACCTAATGTGCCAAAATCACCCACGTTGATATGCTACTTTCGTGGGACTCACAAAATGATATGAGTGACACCTAGCTACTTTTCACGTCTAAGATGATATATATTTTGTATTGTTGACGCGGTCCTTGTAGAGTAGTACCCACCGTCTGCTTAGAATTGGCCTAACCTTGTCGCGTGCACCTGCTTCTTATTTCAATCTACTCGTCGATACAGCCTGTCATCATTGTGACCGCAGGCGAGAAGAGCCAGTTGAGATGCGGTTGATAAGTGGACAAACCGCCACGTGACATTAAGCCAGTGTAAGGTGTAGTAGCTTGGTGTACAGTGCCTTCAGAAAGTATTCATACCCCTTGACTCATTCCACATTTTGTTGTGTTACAGCCTGAATTCAAAATGGATTACATTTATTTTTTCTCACCCATCTACACACAATACCCCGACAGTGAAAACATGTTTTTAGAAATGTTTGCTAATTTGTTGAAAAATGAAATACAGAAATATCTCATTTACATAAGTATTCACACCCCTGAGTCAATACATCAACTTTGGCAGTGATTACAGCTATGAGTCTTTCTGGGTAAGTCTCTAAGAGCCTTGCACACCTGGATTTACACATTATTCTTGAAAAAATTCTTCAAGCTCTGTGAAGTTGGTTGTTGATTATTGCTAGACATCCATTTTCAAGTCCTACCATAGATTTTCAAGCTGATTTAAATCAAAACTGTATAACTAAGGCCACTCGGGAACATCCAATGTCATCTTGGTAAGCTCCAGTGTAGATTTGGTCTTGTGTTTTAGGTTATTGTCCTTCTGAAAAAGGAATTGATCTCCCAGTGTCTTCTGGAAAGTAGACTGAACCAGGTTTTCCTCTAGGATTTTGCCTGTGTTTAGCTCTATTCCGTTAATTTTTTTATCCTGAAAAACTCCCCTGTCCTTAACAATTACAAGGATACCCATAACAAGATGCAGCCACTACTATGTTTGAAAATATGGAGAGTGGTAACCAATAATTGTATTATATGTTATATTATATGTTGTATTATATTTGCCCCAAATATTACACTTTGCAGTATTACTTTAGTGCCTTGTTCCAAACAGGATGCATATGTTTGAATATGTTTTATTCTGTACAGACTTCCTTCTTTTCACTCTGTCAATTAGGTTGGTATTGTGGAGTAACTACAATGTTGTTGATCCATCCTCCGTTCTCTCCTATCACAGCCATTAAACTCTGTTACTGTTTTAAAGTCCCCATTGGCCTCATGGGGAAGTCTCCTTCCTCTCCGGCAACTGAGTTAGGAAGGACGTCTGTATCTTTGTAGTGACTGGGTGTATCAATACAGTACACCATCCGTTGTATGTGTGGGCTACAAAGATGAGGTAGTCATTCAAAGATCATGTTAAACACTTTTATTGCACAGTGAGTCCATGCAACTTATTATGTGACTTGTTAAGCACACTTTTTACTCTTGAAATTATTTAGCCTTGCCGTAAGAAAGGGGATGAATACTTATTGACTCAAGACATTTCAGCTTTTCATTTTTTTATTAATTTGTTAAAAAAAATCTAAAAACAGAATACCGCTTTGAAATTATGTGGTATTGTGTGTTGGCCAGTGACCCAAATTCTCAATTTAATCAATTTTAAATTCAGGCTGTAACACAACAAAATGTGTAGAAAGACAAGGGGTGTGAATACATTCTGATGGCACTGTAGCACAGAGGCATAGAAATCGACGAACCAACCATTTAGGCCTAACCAGGCACATTGTACTGTCCTCCTTGAGGAGTTTCTAACCAAAATGAGAGAGACGGCCAAACTCCATCACGAAGTGCATGCAAAAGCAGAACACACGTGAAACGCAAATATTTATTCTGAAATATGTTTTTTCTTGAACCAAACAAGTTATAGATTTATACAATATTGTAATTTATTCATTAAGGCAGCTTACCATATATGCTCAGCAATGTAACCTACAAACCTAGTGATTTGCATATTTGGTTTTCTGTCATTTCAGTGAAATATTAAATTCAAATATTCAAAACAGTTTGAATCAGCCTACTCAAAATAACCATATTAGTTATGGGAACAAGGAAATTGATGTTTGATTGATTTACTAACCTCTTAAAACTTGCTGTCATGTCATTCCAATTACCTAACATTATTTTGACAGAGGGTACAAAATGAAGTGTAACACTTGCCCTCTCTCTCATTCTCCTCTCTGACCCGTGTCCCTCTGAACAAAAAACCTACACCGAGACGTCTGATTTAGGGGGATCACAAACGTAGACGGAGCGCTACGGGATCCCTCACTCCTGACAAAAGGAGAGAGAGAAACTGGTGGGAGAAGGAGGAGACATTAATTCCCCTCTCAGCTGTAGGCCTTGTCGGATCCCCAGCCTAAATTCCCCTCTCAGCTGTAGGCCTTGTCGGATCCCCAGCCTACATTCCCCTCTCAGCTGTAGGCCTTGTCGGATCCCCAGCCTACATTCCCCTCTCAGCTGTAGGCCTTGTCGGATCCCCAGCCTACATTCCCCTCTCAGCTGTAGGCCTTGTCGGATCCCCAGCCTACATTCCCCTCTCAGCTGTAGGCCTTGTCGGATCCCCAGCCTACATTCCCCTCTCAGCTGTAGGCCTTGTCGGATCCCCAGCCTACATTCCCCTCTCAGCTGTAGGCCTTGTCGGATCCCCAGCCTACATTCCCCTCTCAGCTGTAGGCCTTGTCGGATCCCCAGCCTAAATTCCCCTCTCAGCTATCCCCCCCAAGCCTCATTCAGCTGTAGGCCTTGTCGGATCCCCAGCCTACATTCCCCTCTCAGCTGTAGGCCTTGTCGGATCCCCAGCCTACATTCCCCTCTCAGCTGTAGGCCTTGTCGGATCCCCAGCCTACATTCCCTCTCAGCTGTAGGCCTTGTCGCCTACATTCCCCTCTCAGATCCCCCCAGCCTACATTCCCCTCTCAGCTGTAGGCCTTGCTGTAGGCGGGATCCCCAGCCTACATTCCCCTCTCAGCTGTAGGCCTTGTCGGATCCCCAGCCTAAATTCCCTCTCAGCTGTAGGCCTTGTCGGATCCCCAACCTAAATTCCCTCTCAGCTGTAGGCCTTGTCGGATCCCTAGCCTACATTCCCTCTCAGCTGTAGGCCTTGATTCCCAGCCTAAATTCCCCTCTCAGCTGTAGGCCTTGTCGGATCCCCAGCCTACATTCCCCTCTCAGCTGTAGGCCTTGTCGGATCCCCAGCCTACATTCCCCTCTCAGCTGTAGGCCTTGTCGGATCCCCAGCCTACATTCCCCTCTCAGCTGTAGGCCTTGTCGGATCCCCAGCCTACATTCCCCTCTCAGCTGTAGGCCTTGTCGGATTCCCAGCCTACATTCCCCTCTCAGCTGTAGGCCTTGTCGGATTCCCAGCCTAAATTCCAACGGCTGACGTGGAGTCTGAGTCCCTGCATGTGGCCTCCAGTCTGTCCATGCAGACATGATGGACGCTCGGTTGTTAGTTTGGGACCAGACATTGGAGGGGGTATAAAGGGGAAATGTAGTCTAGAGACATTTCGGTGACTCTTACTACATTTCTGACCCCCCGAAGCTTCAGGAATGTCTAGGCCACCTCCTGTGTGTCTCACGCTCATGCCGGTAGCACGTTGCCACGGTTATCTCTAAAATATGCTCCAACCCAATAACATTGATCAGGTCCCCCCAGAGCAGTCAGAGAGAAACATCTAGCTCACAGAGTTCATAGTGAGGTCAAAGGTAATGCAGCTCCTTTTCTCTCTGCCGGGGACAGAGAAGCTGATTCTGACACAGGACAGGATTTGGAGACTGTTCGGCCCCAGGTGGGTGAATCATGGATTTTGTGTTTCCTAGTGCCAAGTAGATGTCAAGTGAACCTAGTGTTTTGGAATCTCCAGATTCTTAGCTAGATATCAATGTCCATGCCTCACATAGACCTGATACTTACCTACATTGCCATAATCAGATAATGTAATGTGATGTACAACTACAGTACCCATAAACCAATACACTGTACTTGTAGTGTATGGACAGTATGACAGTCTTAGATTAAAACAATTAGTTTGACTGTTTTGTTTGTTTTTGTATTCAATTTATTTGACCGTTTAAAAAACACAATGCAAATACACGTGTGGCTACAATGCTTTGAAACTCATTGAGGATAACATTTTTTTTTTTTTTTTTAAAGTTCAAACTAATTTCCATTGTGGTCTTCTCTAAATGACAGAAAGGCTTGGTCGGCGGTAGGGAGCATCAATGGTGCAGGGCAGAGAGAAAAAGTGAAGACGGTTCAGGAGCTCGTCGTCAGGGCACCTCACCATGTCCGATTAGTTTTTACAGTTCCCCCATAACCGTTGGCTGCTCGTCCTCCTGAAAGTGTAGCACCCATTTGGTGTGATTGCCCATAGCAGCATGGAAACGTGCAGAAAGCCCACCACACATTGGCTGTTTGGTCCGGAACATTACGGACCCTCCTCTGCCTTTTCTGCACACCGTGTTCGGTGCCTCACGGTGCTCATCTTTTTTTTTGTATCACTCATCAGCCCCCCGAGACAATCATGCCACTTTGTCTCAGATGTTAGGGGCTTTTTATAGAATCTCCACTAAATAAATGAGAGACAGAGGACCAGGAACAGCAAGGAATACCTTCATGGTCTGTGTCTTTGAGGTTATCTGGGACTCAAGGCGATCTGGGAGTCAGGGTGATCTGGGAGTCAGGGTGATCTGGGAGTCAGGGTGATCTGGGAGTCAGGGTGATCTGGGACTCAGGGTGATCTGGGACTCAGGGTGATCTGGGAGTCAGGGTGATCTGGGACTCAGGGTGATCTGGGACTCAGGGTGATCTGGGACTCAAGGTGATCTGGGAGTCAGGGTGATCTGGGAGTCAGGGTGATCTGGGACTCAGGGTGATCTGGGAGTCAGGGTGATCTGAGAGTCAGGGTGATCTGGGAGTCAGGGTGATCTGGGAGTCAGGGTGATCTGGGACTCAGGGTGATCTGGGACTCAGGGTGATCTGGGACTCAGGGTGATCTGGGAGTCAGGGTGATCTGGGAGTCAGGGTGATCTGGGAGTCAGGGTGATCTGAGAGTCAGGGTGATCTGGGAGTCAGGGTGATCTGGGAGTCAGGGTGATCTGGGACTCAGGGTGATCTGGGACTCAGGGTGATCTGGGACTCAGGGTGATCTGGGAGTCAGGGTGATCTGGGAGTCAGGGTGATCTGGGACTCAAGGCGATCTGGGACTCTGGTCGATCTGGGACTCTGGGCGATCTGGGACTCTGGGTGATCTGGAAGTCAGGGTGATCTGGGAGTCAGGGTGATCTGGGACTCTGGGTGATCTGGAAGTCAGGGTGATCTGGGAGTCAGGGTGATCTGGGACTCTGGGTGATCTGGAAGTCAGGGTGATCTGGAAGTCAGGGTGATCTGGGACTCTGGGTGATCTGGGAGTCAGGGTGATCTGGGAGTCAGGGTGATCTGGGACTCAAGGCGATCTGGGACTCAAGGCGATCTGGGACTCTGGGTGATCTGGGAGTCAGGGTGATCTGGGAGTCAGGGTGATCTGGGAGTCAGGGTGATCTGGGACTCTGGGCGATCTGGGACTCAGGGTGATCTGGGAGTTAGGGTGATCTGGGACTCTGGGTGATTACGTATAAGGCTTTAAAGGGATACTTTGGGATTTTGGCAATGAAGCCCTTTATCTACTTCCCCAGAGTCAGATTAATTCACGGATACCATTTTTATGTTTCTGTGTGTGCTTTGAAGGAAGTTGCTTACTAGCATTAGCGTAATGACTGGAAGTCTATGGGTATCTGCAAGCTACACAATACCCATAGACTTCTAGTCATTGCGCTAATGCTAGTTAGCATTGGCTCGTGAAACTAACTCAAACCTCCTTCATAATGTACACAGAGACATAACAATGGAATCCACGAGTTCATCTGACTCTGGGTCAGTAGATAAAGGGCCTCATCTGACTCTGGGTCAGTAGATAAAGGGCCTCATCTGACTCTGGGTCAGTAGATAAAGGGCCTCATCTGACTCTGGGTCAGTAGATAAAGGACCTCATCTGACTCTGGGTCAGTAGATAAAGGGCCTCATCTGACTCTGGGTCAGTAGATAAAGGGCCTCATCTGACTCTGGGTCAGTAGATAAAGGACCTCATCTGACTCTGGGTCAGTAGATAAAGGGCTTCATCTGACTCTGGGTCAGTAGATAAAGGGCATCATCTGACTCTGGGTCAGTAGATAAAGGGCTTCATCTGACTCTGGGTCAGTAGATAAAGGGCTTCATCTGACTCTGGGTCAGTAGATAAAGGACCTCATCTGACTCTGTGTCAGTAGATAAAGGGCTTCATCTGACTCTGGGTCAGTAGATAAAGGGCTTCATCTGACTCTGGGTCAGTAGATAAAGGGCTTCATCTGACTCTGGGTCAGTAGATAAAGGGCTTCATCTGACTCTGGGTCAGTAGATAAAGGACCTCATCTGACTCTGTGTCAGTAGATAAAGGGCTTCATCTGACTCTGGGTCAGTAGATAAAGGGCCTCATCTGACTCTGGGTCAGTAGATAAAGGGCTTCATCTGACTCTGGGTCAGTAGATAAAGGGCTTCATCTGACTCTGGGTCAGTAGATAAAGGGCATCATCTGACTCTGGGTCAGTAGATAAAGGGCTTCATCTGACTCTGGGTCAGTAGATAAAGGGCATCATCTGACTCTGGGTCAGTAGATAAAGGGCCTCATCTGACTCTGGGTCAGTAGATAAAGGGCTTCATCTGACTCTGGGTCAGTAGATAAAGGGCTTCATCTGACTCTGGGTCAGTAGATAAAGGGCATCATCTGACTCTGGGTCAGTAGATAAAGGGCTTCATCTGACTCTGGGTCAGTAGATAAAGGGCATCATTGCCAAGATCACAGTTGATCATGGCCCCACCGAATGTGCATTAAACACAAATATTTCTGAAGAAAACAGAATATTGACACTAAATTCTAGGACTACCAACGTATTTTCTCATTATCATACAATGTAATAAAGTAAATAGTTGTTTTAATGTAAAGCAAATCACTATTGAGCATTTATTTAAAATGTTTTTACACATATTGAAGAAATGTTGGCTCATTATTTTGGCCGTAAGGGTTGGTAATGCCAATGATATCTCCGGCAAAGCATAGGTGTGTGCCATTGTCAACAGCAGTTGGGTTGGCTATATACATCCTTCAATCATTCCTCTCGAAAGAAAAAAAAAAGATCATAAAAACGTATTAAGAACGATTTCTGGTTTCTTATGAAATTGGCAAACCTTTCCCGAAGACCTCAAAGGTCAAGGCGTAAAATACCAAAGTCATTTTTCACTTAAAGCACTTTTGTCTATTCCCACAAAAGGTTGAATCCCGGGGTTCTGGAGTATGAAGGTGTTCCATTTGCTCGATAGTATGTATTGATTGGTTTGTTATTAGTTGGGGGAGAACGTTTAACTCTGCAGGGGGGGTCAAAGGAGAAGTTCTCTGGTATCGACGGGAGGTGTCACGGAGTGCATTCTGCAATAAAGGGAAGATTTGGAAAAGAAAACTGTCAAAGAAAAACTGAAAAGTTTCAATAAAGTTTCAGAGGATCAATGAGGATGTGGAGATGCAGATTTGTGTGTAAAGAATGGGATTGGATTTGCTGTAACGCTATAACCCAATGTCTGTGTGACGAAAACACAAGGTACAACCTAAAAGGTCATTTTACTCCTCAAGTCAGGATCAGATTCTCATTCTGTTTATTGAAAGGCTCCGCATTGATCCAGTGACTTGTGGCGTCATCGATTTGTTTACCTCTGTCCATTCCTTATTGTTTCCATAATCGCTATGAGAACATTACGGTGGGATTTGAAAGACGGTGACTTAAATAACATTCTTCCACAAATCGATCACATGACCCAGTGTCATGCCTGGCAGCAAAAAAATAAAAATAAAACCATAGAGAAATTGACAGATGACTTTTATCCATGACAAGTGTGGGTGTTTAAAATAACATTCAGTAATATATTGATGCTTACTGAATTTGACAGGAATAAAATGTGTGATTGAATACCCAACAGTTTTACAGTATGCTCATGACTGTTGGGACAAAACTCATGTCGGCTGAGTACTCAAGCATCCGTTATTTAGTTCTTGCAATGCATCATGGGTAGTACTCACCAGGGTATTTGAAGCAGCCATCTTGCCACGGCTATGTCTTTGGAAGACGTTTGCAACCAAAAGGGGCTACGAAAACAAAGGCAGAGAGAGAGAGAGAGAGAGAGAGAGAGAGAGAGAGAGGATGGATGCATGGTGCCGTGGCATCAGAATGCACATGGTTCGCATTTTCCCAAATCCAGCTTAGACGCTTCTCAGACAGGCCCGGGTCGGCACGGAAATCCTGATTTAGATACACAGGGAGATAGACCCGGCCTTGCCTGGGATCTGGAGCGGGCGGCCCGGAAGTCAAACCCAAACTCTTATTAAAGCATTAAGTACATGTTGCTGCTGAATGCACTCAGAGGCTCCAGGGGAAGTTGTTGTCTTTTGAATTGAAAATAATGCAGTGGACCAGAGATGAACGTGCCATCTGTGCAAACAGAGGGTTTAGAGTGGTTGTCTTCAGAGGGTTTAGAGTGGTTGTCTTAGGTGGAACCAAAGACGAAGTGGAGGGGAAGGGGCCAGATTGTTCTGTTCATGTTAGATAAATACAATGTAATATGCTGTTGTTTTTAACGGAATTATATTTGTGTGTGTGCGTGTGTGTGTGTGTGTGTGTGTGTGTGTGTGTGTGTGTGTGTGTGTGTGTGTGTGTGTGTGTGTGTGTGTGTGTGTGTGTGTGTGTGTGTGTGTGTGTGTGTGTGCCAGTGTGAGTATACAGAATAGACAGAATCTGATATGTTTCTTCTGTTATCTACATTGAACAAATTGTTGATCAAACTGTTATCACATGGGTCATCTGAGCGCATTCCTCCGACCTTCGAACTAGTGGTGGCCCAGTTCTGTTATGATAGCTCTGTGGACCCGCATCGGACCTCTTCCATTCAAGAGATTTTCTCTGAGAATAGTGTTGGCTGCAGTAATTACTTTGGCCAATCTGGTTCCCAGAGTTGAATCCCATGAATTGGTCCTTGTCAAGCCACATTCGGCGCTAGCGGTCTGGGCTGCCATCCAGCCGGCTTCCCCTGACTGAGTTCCCCCTCTCTCTCTCTCCTGGCTCCCTGTTTGAACGTTGCTCTCTTGACCCCGAGGCTTGGTGAAGACTGCAGCCTAATTGAATTAAGCACTTGATAGCAATGACAGACTGAGTAAATATTGTTGTAAACTCCTCCACCTCTGTGTCGTCAGAGTCTGTTGGGTTTTCACATGAGACCCTTGACACGTCGTGTCGGTACCTCGGGCCCAGATCACACAATAGAATAATGTTAACGATTTAGGTTAGAGCACACCCTAAGGCCGGTTTACAGTGGCCACAGTGACATCATCAACATTCTATTGTCATCTGACATCAAAAACGTAGCTGTCGTTATGACATCAACAGCCTGGTGATCCAACTAGAATAACTGCCGCATATTAACACCAATAAAGTCATCTATTTAAATGTAGTATGTCCATCTAGTAAGCCAGAAAACTAAAAGCATCTTCCTTAACAATGTTTAGAAAATGGCCTTCAGATTTGTCCTGTAAAAAAATAAATATTAAAATAAATAAATAAATATTTATACAGTACCAGTCAAAGTTTAGACACACCTACTAATTTAGGGGACTTTAGTAACCAAAAAGTTTTAAACAAATCAAAATTTACTATTTTCTAGCATTTGTGATAATAACACTAGTTGAATGACATCAAAATTCTATATGAAATAACACATATGGACTCATCCTTATAACACATGTAACCAAAACTATGCCACTTTTTTAACAAATCAAAATATATTTTACCATTTGAGATTCTTCAAATCCTTATGTAGCCACCCTTTGCCTTGATGGCAGCTTTGCACAACTCTTTCGGCATTTAACTCTGCTAAATGCAAATAAAATTTGATTTGATTTGATTTTTGATTTAAAGCAGCTTCACCTGGAATGCTTTTCCAAAGGTTTTGAAGGAGTTCCCACATATGCTGAGCACTTGTTGGCTACTTTTCCTTCACTCTGCGGTCCAACTCATCCCAAACCATCTCAGTTGGGTTGACGGTCGGGGGATTGTGGAAGCCAGGTCATCTGATGCAGCACTCCATCACTCTCCATATTGGTCAAATAGCCCTTACACAGCCTGGAGGTGTGTTGGGTCATTGTCCTGTTGAAAAACAAATGACAGTCCCACTAAGAGCAAACCAGATGGGATGGTGTATCGCTGCAGAATGCTGTGGTAGCCATGCTGGTTAAGTGTGACTTGACTTCTAAATAAATCACAGAAAGTGTCACCAGCAAAGCACCTCCACACCATAACACCTACTCCATGCTTCACGTTGGGAGCCACATATGTAGAGATCATCCGTTCACCTACTCTGCATCTTACAAAGACAAGGCGGTTGGAACCAAAAATCTCAAATTTGGACTCATCAGACCAAAGGACAGATTTCCACCGGTCTAATGTCCATTGCTTGTGTTTCTTGGCCCAAGCAAGTCTCTTCTTATTATTGGTGTCCTTTAGTAGTTGTTTCTTTGCAGCAATTCGACCATGAAGTCCTGATTCACTGACTCTGAACAGTTGATGTTGAAATGTGTCTGTTACTTGAACTCTGTGAAGCTTTTATTTGGCCTGCAATCTGAGGCTGGTAACTCTAATGATCTTATCCTCTGCAGCAGAGGTAACTCTGGGTCTTCCTTTCCTGTGGCGGTCCTCATGAGAGCCAGTTTCATCATAGCGCTTGATGGTTTTAGCGACTGCACTTGAAGAAACTTTCAAAGTTCTTGAAATTTTCTGTATTGACTGACCTTCATGTCTTAAAGTAATGATGAACTGTCGTTTCCCTTTGCTTATTTGAGCTGTTCTTGCCATAATATGGACTTGGTCTTCTATATACCTTGTCACAACACAACTGATTGTCTCAAATGCATGAAGAAGGAAAGAAATTCTACAAATGTACTTTTAACAAGGCGCACCTGTTCATTGAAATACATTCCAAGTGACTACCTCATGTTTTGTTTTGCACTTTTTTGGTTACTACATGATTCCATATGTGTTATTTCATAGTGTTGATGTCTTCACTATTATTCTACAGTGTAGAAAAAAGCAAAAATAAAGAAAAACCCTTGAATGAGTAGGTGTGTACAAACTTTTGACTTGTACTGTATATATAAATATCTCTCTGTAAACTACTAGCCACATAGTTGGCTTTTGCCAGCCCAGATAAGTTCCAATCTCCCAACCTCAAAACTAGCTACCAAGAAGCCATTTCAGGCTATCAATCAAGTTAGACCAGCTAGCTACTCTATCTTAGCTTCCATGCCTGCTGGCAAGGTTGGTTTACTTTTAAAAAAGCAAGCAATAACTAAATGTACTGAATAGGACTCAAAGCTTCTTTTTTTAAAGAACCACCAATCGGGAGGATACAGACAGCTCAAGAATTATGCTTATTTAGCATATTTTTTAACATAGAATAAGCATAATGATTAAGGCTCTAGATTGTAGGAAAAATATGTTTCAGGTGATTGAAAACTTCACAATTCCCAAATGTATGGACATGGGGGCATAATCGCCCACCAGACCGACCACCCCAGCCATCCTCACCCTCAGATTTGTGGAGTGCATGATGCCCCTGGTCTTAATAACTTAAAAGCAAATGTTTATGAATTATTACAGGAAAATAAACTCACAAAAAGATCATTATTTACCAGTTAATGACAAGCTATTTAGAGAAAATAGCTTACAGCTGTGAGTGTGAGGAAATAAAAGCAGGGCATTCTGCTGGAGAATTTTAGAACTTGTGTCTCGTTGCTATCTCAGACAGGTAACCGTGACAACGGACACAGCAACAGGGTCAAAGTTGAACTTGTTTCATCTGTCTGAGACTTGGAAACCGACGACAGACAGTCGGTCTACAGACAGTCCACCGGAGTATAAATTAAATGTTGTTTTGACCAGGGACACTTATCGCATTGTAATTGTCTACCAGCCTTTACAGAAGCCTGTGGTGTGTCGTAATTACATTTCATTGTCTCAACCCCCCCCCCACTCCCTACACACACACTCATTCATACACACACATACTCTCACACACTCATTCACTCCCCCACACACACGCACACAGTGGTGTAAAGTACTTAAGTAAAAATACTTCGAAGTATTTGTTTTTTTTGTGGTATCTTTTCTTTACTATATTATTTATATATTTTTTACTACTTTTACTTTTACTTAATACATTCCTAAAGATAATAATGTACTTTTTTTTTTACATGTTACCTGAAACCCAAAAGTACATTTTGACAGGAAAATGGTCCAATTCACACACTTATCAAGAGAACATCCCTGGTCATCACTACTACCTCTAATCTGGAGGACTCCCGAAACACAAATGCTTCGTTTGTAAATGATGTCTGAGTGTTGGAGTGTGCCCCTGGCTATCTGTAATGATGTCTGAGTGTTGGAGTGTGCCCCTGGCTATCTGTAATGATGTCTGAGTGTTGGAGTGTGCCCCTGGCTATCTGTAATGATGTCTGAGTGTTGGAGTGTGCCCCTGGCTATCTGTAATGATGTCTGAGTGTTGGAGTGTGCCCCTGGCTATCTGTAATGATGTCTGAGTGTTGGAGTGTGCCCCTGGCTATCTGTAATGATGTCTGAGTGTTGGAGTGTGCCCCTGGCTATCTGTAATGATGTCTGAGTGTTGGAGTGTGCCCCTGGCTATCTGTAATGATGTCTGAGTGTTGGAGTGTGCCCCTGGCTATCTGTAATGATGTCTGAGTGTTGGAGTGTGCCCCTGGCTATCTGTAATGATGTCTGAGTGTTGGAGTGTGCCCCTGGCTATCTGTAATGATGTCTGAGTGTTGGAGTGTGCCCCTGGCTATCTGTAATGATGTCTGAGTGTTGGAGTGTGCCCCTATCTGTAAATGATGTCTGAGTGTTGGAGTGTGCCCCTGGCTATCTGTAATGATGTCTGAGTGTTGGAGTGTGCCCCTGGCTATCTGTAATGATGTCTGAGTGTTGGAGTGTGCCCCTGGCTATCTGTAATGATGTCTGAGTGTTGGAGTGTGCCCCTGGCTATCTGTAATGATGTCTGAGTGTTGGAGTGTGCCCCTGGCTATCTGTAATGATGTCTGAGTGTTGGAGTGTGCCCCTGGCTATCTGTAATGATGTCTGAGTGTTGGAGTGTGCCCCTGGCTATCTGTAATGATGTCTGAGTGTTGGAGTGTGCCCCTGGCTATCTGTAATGATGTCTGAGTGTTGGAGTGTGCCCCTGGCTATCTGTAATGATGTCTGAGTGTTGGAGTGTGCCCCTGGCTATCTGTAATGATGTCTGAGTGTTGGAGTGTGGCCCTGGCTATCTGTAATGATGTCTGAGTGTTGGAGTGTGGCCCCTGGCTATCTGTAATGATGTCTGAGTGTTGGAGTGTGCCCCTGGCTATCTGTAATGATGTCTGAGTGTTGGAGTGTGCCCCTGGCTATCTGTAATGATGTCTGAGTGTTGGAGTGTGCCCTGGCTATCTGTAATGATGTCTGAGTGTTGGAGTGTGCCCCTGGCTATCTGTAATGATGTCTGAGTGTTGGAGTGTGCCCCTGGCTATCTGTAATGATGTCTGAGTGTTGGAGTGTGCCCTGGCTATCTGTAATGATGTCTGAGTGTTGGAGTGTGCCCTGGCTATCTGTAATGATGTCTGAGTGTTGGAGTGTGCCCCTGGCTATCTGTAATGATGTCTGAGTGTTGGAGTGTGCCCCTGGCTATCTGTAATGATGTCTGAGTGTTGGAGTGTGCCCCTGGCTATCTGTAATGATGTCTGAGTGTTGGAGTGTGCCCCTGGCTATCTGTAATGATGTCTGAGTGTTGGAGTGTGCCCCTGGCTATCTGTAATGATGTCTGAGTGTTGGAGTGTGCCCCTGGCTATCTGTAATGATGTCTGAGTGTTGGAGTGTGCCCCTGGCTATCTGTAATGATGTCTGAGTGTTGGAGTGTGCCCCTGGCTATCTGTAATGATGTCTGAGTGTTGGAGTGTGCCCCTGGCTATCTGTAATGATGTCTGAGTGTTGGAGTGTGCCCCTGGCTATCTGTAATGATGTCTGAGTGTTGGAGTGTGCCCCTGGCTATCTGTAATGATGTCTGAGTGTTGGAGTGTGCCCCTGGCTATCTGTAATGATGTCTGAGTGTTGGAGTGTGCCCCTGGCTATCTGTAATGATGTCTGAGTGTTGGAGTGTGCCCTGGCTATCTGTAATGATGTCTGAGTGTTGGAGTGTGCCCCTGGCTATCAGTAATGATGTCTGAGTGTTGGAGTGTGCCCCTGGCTATCTGTAATGATGTCTGAGTGTTGGAAATCTGTAATGATGTCTGAGTGTTGGAGTGTGCCCCTGGCTATCTGTAATGATGTCTGAGTGTTGGAGTGTGCCCCTGGCTATCTGTAATGATGTCTGAGTGTTGGAGTGTGCCCCTGGCTATCTGTAATGATGTCTGAGTGTTGGAGTGTGCCCTGGCTATCTGTAATGATGTCTGAGTGTTGGAGTGTGCCCCTGGCTATCTGTAATGATGTCTGAGTGTTGGAGTGTGCCCTGGCTATCTGTAATGATGTCTGAGTGTTGGAGTGTGCCCCTGGCTATCTGTAATGATGTCTGAGTGTTGGAGTGTGCCCTGGCTATCTGTAATGATGTCTGAGTGTTGGAGTGTGCCCTGGCTATCTGTAATGATGTCTGAGTGTTGGAGTTGCCCCTGGCTATCTGTAATGATGTCTGAGTGTTGGAGTGTGCCCTGGCTATCTGTAATGATGTCTGAGTGTTGGAGTGTGCCCCTGGCTATCTGTAATGATGTCTGAGTGTTGGAGTGTGCCCTGGCTATCTGTAATGATGTCTGAGTGTTGGAGTGTGCCCCTGGCTATCTGTAATGATGTCTGAGTGTTGGAGTGTGCCCCTGGCTATCTGTAATGATGTCTGAGTGTTGGAGTGTGCCCCTGGCTATCTGTAATGATGTCTGAGTGTTGGAGTGTGCCCTGGCTATCTGTAATGATGTCTGAGTGTTGGAGTGTGCCCTGGCTATCTGTAATGATGTCTGAGTGTTGGAGTGTGCCCCTGGCTATCTGTAATGATGTCTGAGTGTTGGAGTGTGCCCCTGGCTATCTGTAATGATGTCTGAGTGTTGGAGTGTGCCCCTGGCTATCTGTAATGATGTCTGAGTGTTGGAGTGTGCCCCTGGCTATCTGTAATGATGTCTGAGTGTTGGAGTGTGCCCCTGGCTATCTGTAATGATGTCTGAGTGTTGGAGTGTGCCCCTGGCTATCTGTAATGATGTCTGAGTGTTGGAGTGTGCCCCTGGCTATCTGTAATGATGTCTGAGTGTTGGAGTGTGCCCCTGGCTATCTGTAAAGATGTCTGAGTGTTGGAGTGTGCCCCTGGCTATCTGTAATGATGTCTGAGTGTTGGAGTGTGCCCCTGGCTATCTGTAATGATGTCTGAGTGTTGGAGTGTGCCCCTGGCTATCTGTAATGATGTCTGAGTGTTGGAGTGTGCCCCTGGCTATCTGTAATGATGTCTGAGTGTTGGAGTGTGCCCCTGGCTATCTGTAATGATGTCTGAGTGTTGGAGTGTGCCCTGGCTATCTGTAATGATGTCTGAGTGTTGGAGTGTGCCCTGGCTATCTGTAATGATGTCTGAGTGTTGGAATCTGTAATGATGTCTGAGTGTTGGAGTGTGCCCCTGGCTATCTGTAATGATGTCTGAGTGTTGGTGTGCCCCTGGCTATCTGTAATGATGTCTGAGTGTTGGAGTGTGCCCCTGGCTATCTGTAATGATGTCTGAGTGTTGGAGTGTGCCCCTGGCTATCTGTAATGATGTCTGAGTGTTGGAGTGTGCCCCTGGCTATCTGTAATGATGTCTGAGTGTTGGAGTGTGCCCCTGGCTATCTGTAATGATGTCTGAGTGTTGGAGTGTGCCCCTGGCTATCCTTTAACGGGAAAAAAATACTAATAAGCCGCCTGGTTGGCTTAATATAAGGAATTTGAAATTATTTATACTTTTACTTTTGATACTTAAGTACATTTAAAACCAGATACTTTTAGACTTTTACTCAAGTAGTATTTTACTGGTTATCTTCCACTTTTCTATTAAGGTATCTTTACTTTTACTCAAGTATGATAATTGAGTACTTCTTCCACCACTGTACCCACGCACACCGTGTACTACAGTAGTCTATGAACCATTTTGGTCAGTCAATTCTCTCCATTTATCGTCATACATCCAAATACATCTCTAGGAACTTAATAACCGTAGTTGGTAAACACTTGTTGGTAAACACTTGTTGGTAAACACTTGTTGGTAAACACTTGTTGGTAAACACTTGTTGGTAAACACTTGTTGGTAAACACTTGTTAGTAAACACTTGTTAGTAAACACTTGTTGGTAAACACTTGTTGGTAAACACTTGTTGGTAAACACTTGTTGGTAAACACTTGTTGGTAAACAGTTGTTGGTAAACACTTGTTGGTAAACACTTGTTAGTAAACACTTGTTAGTAAACACTTGTTAGTAAACACTTGTTAGTAAACACTTGTTAGTAAACACTTGTTGTTAAACACTGGTATTGCATCATTCACCCACTGGTCTCACAGGATGTGTCCTTGGCTCAGTCCTGGAACATGAGAGAAGAAGATGATGTGAGTCTGAAGTCTACACTCTACAGGACTGTTGGAAGTCTCTCCTCCCTGCAGGGTTCATGGCCCAAAGTTCTCTCAGTTGCTAGATGCAGTTGAAGCCAAATGGTTTTGACTGGCAAGAGTTGAACATATTGAGACCACGGACTAGTTCCTATGGCAATTAACAGGACATATAATATAGAAAACATCATAGCATAGAACTGCTTAGCTGTAATCTAGTATTTACTATTGTATTATGATCCCCGTTAGCTGGAGCTACTCTTCCTAGGGGTCCACACAAAACAGAAAACACGACATAGTACAGAATGCCAACAGCACAGAACTACATAAAAGGACACAATTAAATTTTTTAATTTTACCTTTATTTAACCAGGCAAGTCAGTTAAGAACACATTCATATTTTCAATGACGGCCTGGGAACAGTTCATGGGGAGAACGACAGATTTGTACCTTGTCAGCTCGGGGGTTTGAACTCGCAACCTTCCGGTTACTAGTCCAACTCTCTAACCACTAGGCTACCCTGCCGCCCCACAATACATATAATTAATTGATATCTGAGTGTCTGAATGTATAGGACAACATACTGTACATTTTAAAATAAGAATTCACACTTTCATATTATTATGCCTTAGGAATCCATGCAACATGTAGTCAAAGTAACAGCTACGCTGCAGTCCTCCATTTTGTTTTGGTTTCTTACTGTTACAACTGCTGGTTCTGATCCTAAATCTCTCAGAGCCAGTCGTTCTTTTTAACACTGGTGAGAATCTCACAACATTAGGAACCACCCGCGTCCTCACAAGATGTAATACCCCAAAATAAAAACATCTGTAGTGGTGAAACTGTCACGTCCGTTTGCGATATCACTACAACAAAGATGTTAAACAAAGATGTTAATTCAAACAGCCAACATTGTTCGCTCCCCCCCCCCTCTGACATCATCACGCGCGATAGAACAACACAGAATATAGGCTACTAAGATGCATTTTTTTTTTTTTTTTACCAAGATGCAGAATGCTCATCTTCAAAAACAATAACAAATGCCCCTGGGGCCGACCAGTGGCGCTGTTTCACCAAATGCAGATCTCAGGTTTAAAAAGGGCAGGTTCTGGTTCTCTCCTTCTGGCTTTTACCTCCTCCTATTTTTCATGTTCCTTCCCTCGGTCTCCGGACCCTTTTACCTAGAGAGGATTAAGTTTATAGCGAAGGGGAAATGAAAAGAGATGTCATTCCAGTGGACCGATGTGAACGCAGGTAAAAATGACTCCCAAGCCACTGCGTACGAGAGGAAATTGAGAATTTGTCCGAGCAAGCTGTGTATGATCTTCTAAAACAGATCTGGCGGTGGAAGAACCCCTGGGTATTACCAAAACAGACCTGGAGGTGGAGGAACCACTGGGTATAACCAAAACCATGTGCTGTACATAGCAGAAAACCTGCCCTTGCTTTTGGCCCTGGCCAGTTTCATGCTTGAATAACATTACTGTTTGAGATGGTCATGTAAGGTTTTGACTCCTCATCTCAGTGACCATGTTCGTACCCCCCACTATCCTTAGTGGGTTTTGCGTTTTATTCCAATTCCAAGCCCTCCTCCTCCTCCTCCACACCCCCAACATACATTGATTTACTGAATCCTGTCTCCCCCCTTTTCTCTCTCCATAATAGCATGTTGTGGCATCCCCCAACTACAATGTTATTTATGACCTGAGTTTTCAATCCCACGGGGTCCTGTGCTTTAATGAAAGATGCACCTCTTAGCCCCCCCCCTCCCCCTCCCCCATCCTTAACCCCACCAGCCACTGTGCAGGGGGTTGAAGCTACAAGCTTGAGATTCCTCTTGTCTTTTGGGCAAGGATAACAGACACAAACCTTGGGGTCAACAGGAGGGAGTTGGAATTTAGATGAAATAGGTTCTCTTAGGAAAACAGGTGGGGAAGCTTAGAGCTGTAATCAAAAGATGATTGCTTTTGTTTGGCCGTTGTTTTGGAGTCCTCTGTCTAAGACGAAGTTGGCAGAATTCTTCAGCAAAATTAAATACCTGCTGTCTGAAGATCCTCAAACTGACCCATTATCCTCGAACTCAGAAGGCACCTTTTTGAACCTTCTCAGTGAAACAAACTGACTCTTTATAATTTGTCTCTCTGTCTGAGATTACATAGCAAGGTTACCTTTTATAGGCTGTCCTTTCATACACTATTTACAGTAAAACAATGAACGTGACTGTGTATATTAAAGTTGTGTGTACAGGTGTTTGAAGTTGTTTCATCCCCCTTATCGTAAAAGTTAGGATTGAGGTTAGGGTTAGGGTAATCTGTCTCTCTCTCTCTCTCTCTTTCTCTCTCTCTCTGTGTGTGTGTGTGTTTGTGTGTGCCAAAAGTGCCCGGAGTCACCCTGAGCTCCCGGATCAAGGAAAGCTTCCCCAGATCCCAGCAGATGTTCTGACTGCGTCTGAACCCACTCCAGCCGCCCAAGCTCCAAGCTTTCCTCTCTGGATCTACACTGGAAGGACGAAGGGTTCAGACATCTCTCCGTCTTCTTCCTCTCGGCCATCTTTTCTTTTGTACATCTCCCACTTCAATCGTCAGTCTTTATACAGCTGTGTGATTGGGTAACCTCTTTAGGTTGAGTGAGAGACAGCATCTGCATTCATTTACAGCTGTATGGGCTAACTTGTTCATCTGTAAACCACAAGGCTTTCATGTGTTTGGCGAAGGGTCTTTTTGGCAGCCATCTTTGTGGTAGGAAGTAGCGTGCAATAGCCTGATGTGCAACAGTGGACAACGCCTTTTGTAAAAACCCTTAAATAGCCTCAAGAAACCGGACATCTATATTTGCCTAATCTGTCTGACCTCTGATCTTCCATACAGAAATTCAGTACTTTTAGTGCTGACTTGTCACTGTAACTAAAATCAAGACAACTAATTTACCAATGCTGCAATAATAAATTAGTTCCAATGCATTATTCTATTATATTATTATATATATTATATTATTATACAATTGATAGTAACTGCCTCTGTATTGATTATTGTTTTTAAACATAGACCTTTTTATTTTATTTTGCAGCAACAAACTCACTCATCACAAATTGTAAGCAAACTAGTTACAGTGCCTTCATAAGATGATGATTGACATCGGAAAAAGAAGGTCAGCTATCAGCTGATCATTGATGTTGATGATTGACATCGGAAAAAGAAGGTAAGCTATCAGCTGATCATTGATGTTGATGATTGACATCGGAAAAAGAAGGTAAGCTATCAGCTGATCATTGATGTTGATGATTGACATCGGAAAAAGAAGGTAAGCTATCAGCTGATCATTGATGTTGATGATTGACATCGGAAAAAGAAGGTAAGCTATCAGCTGATCATTGATGTTGATGATTGACATCGGAAAAAGAAGGTAAGCTATCAGCTGATCATTGATGTTGATGATTGACATCGGAAAAAGAAGGTAAGCTATCAGCTGATCATTGATGTTGATGATTGACATCGGAAAAAGAAGGTCAGCTATCAGCTGATCATTGATGTTGATGATTGACATCGGAAAAAGAAGGTCAGCTATCAGCTGATCATTGATGTTGATGATTGACATCGGAAAAAGAAGGTAAGCTATCAGCTGATCATTGATGTTGATGATTGACATCGGAAAAAGAAGGTCAGCTATCAGCTGATCATTAATGTTGATGATTGTTGTAAATTTATAACTAACTCGATACATTTTTTGGTTGTTGTACTGATGTACCGGAACACAAGAGGACCTTTATAGTAAAGCACTGCATGTATATCATCACATTTGCATAGAAGCATAAAGCAGTAGAGTTGAGGCCTTACAGAAAGAAGTTGAAAAGAAATGTGGCCTTTTATAAACACATTTCATGTAATTCTACGTAATTTTACATGACTGGAGAATTTGGCAGAATCTTTTATAATACCGCACAAATGATGAAAATGAAGCTCGCCTTGCTTGCCACATCCACACATTTTTAACATGACAATTTTGTCACTGAACCAGTGTTATTTAGTCCCTTATTATGACAATGAATGTATATGTTCTGTTTTTAATCCCATTTCCTATAAAGGGGTAAGGCACAGGGGAAGGAAGGTGCTTTTCAGAAGTGGTGTTGAATGGCTGATGAGCTGGGGTCACTACTACCAGTCCCTGTATTGAAGTGGTGTTGAATGGTTGATGAGTTGGGGTCACGACTACCAGTCCCTGTATTGAAGTGGTGTTGAATGGTTGATGAGCTGGGGTCACTACTACCAGTCCCTGTATTGAAGTGGTGTTGAATGGTTGATGAGTTGGGGTCACTACTACCAGTCCCTGTATTGAAGTGGTGTTGAATGGTTGATGAGCTGGGGTCACGACTACCAGTCCCTGTATTGAAGTGGTGTTGAATGGTTGAAGAGCTGGGGTCACTACTACCAGTCCCTGTATTGAAGTGGTGTTGAATGGTTGATGAGCTGGGGTCACTACTACCAGTCCCTGTATTGAAGTGGTGTTGAATGGTTGATGAGTTGGGGTCACTACTACCAGTCCCTGTATTGAAGTGGTGTTGAATGGTTGATGAGCTGGGGTCACGACTACCAGTCCCTGTATTGAAGTGGTGTTGAATGGTTGAAGAGCTGGGGTCACTACTACCAGTCCCTGTATTGAAGTGGTGTTGAATGGTTGATGAGCTGGGGTCACTACTACCAGTCCCTGTATTGAAGTGGTGTTGAATGGTTGATGAGCTGGGGTCACTACTACCAGTCCCTGTATTGAAGTGGTGTTGAATGGTTGATGAGCTGGGGTCACTACTACCAGTCCCTGTATTGAAATGGTGTTGAATGGTTGATGAGCTGGGGTCACGACTACCAGTCCCTGTATTGAAGTGGTGTTGAATGGTTGATGAGCTGGGGTCACTACTACCAGTCCCTGTATTGAAGTGGTGTTGAATGGTTGATGAGCTGGGGTCACTACTACCAGTCCCTGTATTGAAATGGTGTTGAATGGTTGATGAGCTGGGGTCACGACTACCAGTCCCTGTATTGAAGTGGTGTTGAATGGTTGATGAGTTGGGGTCACTACTACCAGTCCCTGTATTGAAGTGGTGTTGAATGGTTGATGAGCTGGGGTCACTACTACCAGTCCCTGTATTGAAATGGTGTTGAATGGTTGATGAGCTGGGGTCACTACTACCAGTCCCTGTATTGATGTGGTGTTGAATGGTTGATGAGCTGGGGTCACGACTACCAGTCCCTGTATTGAAGTGGTGTTGAATGGTTGATGAGCTGGGGTCACTACTACCAGTCCCTGTATTGAAGTGGTGTTGAATGGTTGATGAGTTGGGGTCACGACTACCAGTCCCTGTATTGAAGTGGTGTTGAATGGTTGATGAGCTGGGGTCACTACTACCAGTCCCTGTATTGAAGTGGTGTTGAATGGTTGATGAGCTGGGGTCACTACTACCAGTCCCTGTATTGAAGTGGTGTTGAATGGTTGATGAGCTGGGGTCACTACTACCAGTCCCTGTATTGAAGTGGTGTTGAATGGTTGATGAGCTGGGGTCACGACTACCAGTCCCTGTATTGAAGTGGTGTTGAATGGTTGATGAGCTGGGGTCACTACTACCAGTCCCTGTATTGAAGTGGTGTTGAATGGTTGATGAGCTGGGGTCACGACTACCAGTCCCTGTATTGAAGTGGTGTTGAATGGTTGATGAGCTGGGGTCACTACTACCAGTCCCTGTATTGAAGTGGTGTTGAATGGTTGATGAGCTGGGGGTCACGACTACCAGTCCCTGTATTGAAGTGGTGTTGAATGGTTGATGAGCTGGGGTCACTACTACCAGTCCCTGTATTGAAGTGGTGTTGAATGGTTGATGAGCTGGGGTCACTACTACCAGTCCCTGTATTGAAGTGGTGTTGAATGGTTGATGAGCTGGGGTCACGACTACCAGTCCCTGTATTGAAGTGGTGTTGAATGGTTGATGAGCTGGGGTCACTACTACCAGTCCCTGTATTGAAGTGGTGTTGAATGGTTGATGAGCTGGGGGTCACGACTACCAGTCCCTGTATTGAAGTGGTGTTGAATGGTTGATGAGCTGGGGTCACTGTATGCCAAACACACACCGTAATATAAATAATTTAGCTTAAAGATTATTATTTTTTCCCAGTTCTAATAGTGTAGTGTGCCTGGATGCGACCTGTCACCCATAGTTACTTGTTCATAAAGTGCATATTTTTCCTTCACTCGACTTGGAAAACATCAATGCTCAGTGGATCGTATGACTTCGTTATAAATTAACTTGTCGTTGTCTTTTCTGGATGAAATAAGTAACAAAGTGTACTACTATAAACTTTACACAACTTTCAAAGTAGAAAAAAGTGTGGGCTTTCCCCTCCAGTGTTCGGAAACTTTGGAAAAGGCTCGGCTGTAGCCGTTGTTACTGCTCTGACAGTGTACATGTCACAGCCCATAAAACCTACATAACGTTTCAGACAGCAACAACAGGAAGAACGTTAACAATAACATAACATAGTCAGTAAAAGTAAATACACAAATAAATGTTTTTTTTTTAAAAAGGTACACAAAAAAATATAAACGCAACATGCAACAATTTACAACTTACAGGTCATATATATATATATATATATATATATAAGGAAATCAGTCAATTGAAATAAATCCATTAGGCCCTATTCTATGGATTTCACATGACTGGGAATACAGAGATATGATGTATCTGTTGCTCACATATAGAAAATGTAGAGGCGTGGATCAGAAAACCAGTCAGTATCTGGTGTGACCACCATTTTCCTTCACCTTCTCATTGAGTTGATCAAGCTGTTGACTGTGGCCTGTGGAATGTGAAATGTCCTCTTCAATGGCTGTGCGAAGTTGCTGGATATTGGCGGGAACTGAAACTGCCTCACTAACGACCCCTTTTTCCTGTTCCCTGCCTGTACCTTAGCCTATCAGATTCCCTGTTATCAACCTGTTCCCTGCCTGTACCTTAGCCTATCAGATTCCCTGTTATCAACCTGTTCCCTGCCTGTACCTTAGCCTATCAGATTCCCTGTTATCAACCTGTTCCCTGCCTGTACCTTAGCCTATCAGATTCCCTGTTATCAACCTGTTCCCTGCCTGTACCTTAGCCTATCAGATTCCCTGTTATCAACCTGTTCCCTGCCTGTACCTTAGCCTATCAGATTCCCTATTATCAACCTGTTCCCTACCTGTACCTTAGCCTATCAGATTTCCTGTTATCAACCTATTGCCTGATCTCCCAGACGACTTCACTAGCCTTTTCCCTGCCTGTGCTGTTGCCTTTTTAGACCCCCTGTGTATGACCTTCTGCCTGCCCCTGGACCCAGCTACCTGCCTCCTCCTGTGTATGACCTTCTGCCTGCCCCTGGACCCAGCTACCTGCCTCCACCTGAGGTGCTCTACAATAAACACCTGCTGCGCCATGCGCTTGAAACCAGCTCTCTGTCTCTCATTGTGTTCATTACAGTCTGTGGTTGTTCGGGCCGGTTAGATGTACTGCCAGGTTCTCTAAAACAACATTGGAGGTGGCTTATGGTAGAGAAATGAACATTCAATTCTCTGGAAATTCTCTGGTGGACAGTCCTACAGTCAGCAGACCAATTGAAAGCTCCCTCAAAACTTGAGACATCTGTGGCATTGTGTTGTGGGACAAAACTACACATTTTAGAATGGCTTTGTATTGTCCCCAGCACAAGGTCTATGTCAGGTGGATGGATTATCTTGGTAAAGGAGAAATGTTTACTAACAGGGATATAAACACATTTGTGCAAAACAAATGAGAGATAAAAGCTATTTGTGCCAATTGAACATTTTTGGGGATATTTTATTTCAGCTTATGGGACCAATACTTTACATGTTGTGTTTATATTTTTGTTCAGTGTACATGGTTGATGTCCTCAGATCTACTTGAGATTGAGTGATTTCCAGACTCTGGCTTCAGCTCACAGTCTTTAATCAAATCGCTGCATGACTTTCTGTGCGATGTCAAACTGAACATTGGACCTTTGATGTTGGACGAGGTCTTTTGTGAGGCTCACGTGACGTTCAAGTCCAACACTATGTTGTATCCTGATCCTGATTGTATTCACTGTGCAGTTCCACCAGAGTCTATGAGGCACACTGAGGCTTTGTAAGGCTAGATCAAACTACACTTTCAAACGCTCTAGGCTGTGTTTTGTTCTCTGGCTTGTCTAAAATCACTTTCCACAGCTTGCAGTGTCTCTCTATCCTTCACCCTCATGTATATAATCTAGAAAGTTATTTTCCAGGACTGACTCTTTCCGCCAGCCACTGTGATAACTGAATCAGTTCCTTGCCAGGAGTGATTTTTTTTTTTGTCAACTGATCAGATCACCTTCACAAGCGGGGGGTCTGAGCGGTCTTGCCATCTACTTCTACGGACAAATATGGGGCATAAGGTTCATTAAGTAAACAATTTGATCCTCCTCATCATCTCGTTTTGACCACCTTTCATCGTCACCTAGTAGCCCTAAAAGGCATTATATCTGATTTCCTTGTCATTACATCTGAATATTTGTGAGGTAAGTGCCATTTGACATTAGACTTGTAGTGCACAAATTGTGGTAACAGTCTCAAAATGACACGTCCCACAAGCTCTTTGAATTCGTTCTTGAGATATTGTTTGTCTCCGGTGTTTGGCACCAATTTGCACATACGCACTTCACGGACTGATCTGGACACCTGTTGGGGGAGGTAATCTGCACCAACACGTTCCGAGGAGGTTGTCTGCAAGACACGGTCCTGGGAGGTCATCTGCACCAACACGGTCCTGGGAGGTCATCTGCACCAACATGTTCCTGGGAGGTCATCTGCACCAACACGGTCCTGGGAGGTCATCTGGACAAACACATTCCTGGGAGGTCATCTGCACCAACATGTTCCTGGGAGGTCATCTGCACCAACACGGTCCTGGGAGGTCATCTGGACAAACACGTTCCTGGGAGGTCATCTGCACCAACACGTTCCGAGGAGGTTATCTGAACCAACACGTTCCGAGGAGGTCATCTGCAAGACACGGTCCTGGGAGGTCATCTGCACCAACACATTCCGAGGAGGTCATCTGCAAGACACGGTCCTGGGAGGTCATCTGCACCAACATGTTCCTGGGAGGTCATCTGGACAAACACATTCCTGGGAGGTCATCTGCACCAACATGTTCCTGGGAGGTCATCTGCACCAACACGGTCCTGGGAGGTCATCTGCACCAACACGGTCCTGGGAGGTCATCTGCACCAACACGTTCCTGGGAGGTCATCTGCACCAACACGTTCCGAGGAGGTTATCTGCACCAACACGTTCCGAGGAGGTCATCTGCAAGACACGGTCCTGGGAGGTCATCTGCACCAACACGTTCCTGGGAGGTCATCTGCACCAACACGTTCCTGGGAGGTCATCTGCACCAACACGGTCCTGGGAGGTCATCTGCACCAACACGTTCCTGGGAGGTCATCTGGACAAACACGTTCCTGGGAGGTCATCTGGACAAACACGTTCCTGGGAGGTCATCTGCACCAACATGTTCCTGGGAGGTCATCTGGACAAACACATTCCTGGGAGGTCATCTGGACAAACACGTTCCTGGGAGGTCATCTGCAAGACACAGTCCTGGGAGGTAATCTGCACCAACATGTTCCTGGGAGGTCATCTGCACCAACACGGTCCTGGGAGGTCATCTGCACCAACACGGTCCTGGGAGGTCATCTGCACCAACACGTTCCTATGAGGTAATCTGCACCAACATGTTCCTGGGAGGTAATCTGCACCCACACGTTCCTGGGAGGTCATCTGCACCAACACGTTCCTGGGAGGTCATCTGCAACCACACGTTCCTGGGAGGTCATCTGCACCCACACGTTCGTGAGACGTGCCCATTATGATCCAGTGGTTAGTCCCTTTTTTATGTTCTAGTGAAACGATGTGAAAGTTGTCAACTGTAAATTGATATGGATTTCTCTGTGCATAGGCCCATGTGCAAAGGACCACTGAAACAAGTTCATTAACTCAAATGTTGTTCATTCCGTGTAATGCCCAATATCAGCCCAATCTAGCTTCATATTACAGCCAAATTGATAGTTCATGATTTAGAATGTTATTTCATTCATACCATTTGATTATTGTTCAGTTGAGAGGGTCTCTCCTCGGATCCAGGAGATGGGATGTCAGGAAGAGCTTCGTTCCCTGACATCAAGACCTGGCCACTGTCTAGCTGGCTCTGATGATGGCAAACAGTGACAAACAGGTCCAAAACAGTGACCAGTGATTAAATGAATACAGCCAACATACATACTGTAGCCATGTAATGCATTTGGTAAAGGACAGCTACTGTGAGCTGCCAAGGTATAACACCGCACTGTGTGCATATTATTCCAACACTGCTGAGATGAGGTCTGTCCTCGGTCTGTCATCCCTGGTAGCTGGACCTGTTCACTCTCAAACATTAGAATATAAACTCTGGAAAAAAAAGAAAGGTCCCTTTTTCAGGACCCTGTCTTTCAAAGATAATTCGTAAAAATCCAAATAACTTCACAGATCTTCATTGTAAAGGGTTTAAACACTGTTTCCCATGCTTGTTCAATGAACCATAAACAATTAATGAACATGCACCTGTGGAACTGTCGTTAAGACACTAACAGCTTACAGACGGTAGGAAATTCACAGTTATAAAAACTTAGTACACTGAAGAGGCCTTTCTACTGACTCTGAAAAACACCAAAAGAAAGATGCCCAGGGTCCCTGCTCATCTGCGTGATCGTGCCTTAGGCATGCTGCAAGGAGGCATGAGGACTGTAGATGCGGCCAGGGCAATAAATTGCAACGTCCGTACTGTGAGACGCCTAAGACAGCGCTACAGGGAGACAGGACGGACAGCTGATCGTCCTCGCAGTGGTAGACCACGTGTAACAACACATGCACAGGATCGGTACCTCCGAACATCAAACCTGCGGGACAGGTACAGGATGGCAACAACAACTGCCCGAGATACACCAGGAACGCACAATCCCTCCATCAGCGCTCAGACTGTCCGCAATAAGCTGAGAGAGGCTGGACTGAGGGCTTGTAGGCCTGTTGTAAGGCAGGTCCTCACCAGACACCACCGACAACAATGTCGCCTATGGGCACAATCCGACCGTCGGTGGACCAGACAGGACTGGCAAAAAGTGCTCTTTACTGACGAGTCTCAGTTTTGTCTCACCAGGGGTGATGGTCGGATTCACGTTTATCGTCGAAGGAATGAGCGTTACACCGAGGTCTGTACTCTGGAGCGGGATTGATTTGGAGGTGGAGGGTCCGTCATGGTCTGGGGCGGTGTGTCACTGTATCATCGGACTGAGCTTGTTGTCATTGCAGGCAATCTCAACGCTGTGCGTTACAGGGAAGAAATCCTCCTCCCTCATGTGGTACCCTTCCTGCAGGCTCATCCTGACATGACCCTCCAGCATGACAATGCCACCAGCCATACTGCTCGTTCTGTGCCTGAGTTCCTGCAAGACAGGAATGTCAGTGTTCTGTCATGGCCAGCGAAGAGCCCAGATATAAATCCCATTGAGCACGTCTGGGACCTGTTAGATCGGAGGATGAGGGTTAGAGCCATTCCCTCCAGAAATGTCCGGGAACTTGCAGGTGCCTTGGTGGAAGAGTGGAGTAACATCTCACAGCAAGAACTGGCAAATCTGGTGCAGTCCATGAGGAGGAGATGCACTGCAGTACTTAATGCAGCTGGTGTTCACACCAGATACTGACTGTTACTTTTTATTTTGACCCCCCTTTGTTCAGGGACACATTATTCCATTTATGTTAGTCACATGTCTGTGGAACCTGTTCAGTTTGGGTCTCAGTTGTTAAATCTTGTTATGTTCATACAAATATTTACACGTTAAGTTTGCTGAAAATAAACGCAGTTGACAGTGAGAAGACATTTCTTTTTTTGCTGAGTTTAGATAGTGACAGAGGTCATAACAGGTTTTATATTAAATGAACACAGCAATGCCAACATCACGGCATATGCGATTTACCCAAGGTATGATTTACCCAAGGTGTGATTTACCTACGGTGTAATTTACCCGCGATGTGATTTACCCCCGGTTCGCCACCCTGTCTCCCTGTCACTCGTTTCCTACTGTCTGGTTGCATTGTACGTAGAATGAACATAAACAATCAACACATTTCAATAGCTACAGTACATACCATTGGATCATAATAATAGTGAAGACATCAAAACTATGAAAAAACAAGAGTGTGCAAAGCTGTCATCAAGGCAAAATGGTGGCTACTTTGAAGAATCTCAACTATAAAATATGAACACTATTTTGGTTACTACATGATTCCATATGTGTTATTTCATAGTTTTGATGTATTCGCTATTATTCCAAAATGTTTATAATAGTAAGAATAAAGAAAAACCCTCGAATGAGTAGGTGTGTCTAAACGTTTGACTGTACATTTGAACATGCTCTTAAAACGGTGGCACCTGCCATGGCCATTGTGCACTTCTTTGTCTCCCCTTCCTTGTTCCTGGAGCCCAAGTCTGGCGGCCTCAGTGATTTAATTTGCCCCTCCCACCCCAAGTTTTCTGAGCAAAGAAAAAAAAACAGCTCAAGTGTTATCGAGTGTTAATCAAATGTTATGCTGCTGTGGCAGGACTGTTAATATTTAAACTATGACGCTTGCTTCACACACCAGACTAGTGATGACATTTCAAGCCTTGGATGTTTGGATATCGGGTGTAAAAGGCACAAACTTGATGACGTCACAATGACTTGGGAGCAGTGGGTTCAGAACAACAACAAAAACTGTATAAAAAATTATAAGAATTATAAACTGGGTAGTTAGAGCCCTGAATAATTGGCTGACAGTCATAGTGTATCAGACCGTATACCACGGGTATGACAAAACATTTACTTTTACTACTCTAATTACGTTGGTAACCAGTTTATAATAATAATAATAATAATAATAAGGCACCTCAGGGGTTTGCGGCATTCGGTCAATATACCACGGCTAAGGGCTGAGTCCTGGCACTCCGAGTTACATCTTGCCTAAGAACAGTCCTTAGGCGTGGTGTATTGGCCATATACCACAACCCCTCGTACCTTATTGCTTCGTTATACCATCACCCAAAAGGGCACTTGGCGAAAGGGAGGGCAAGGGGCAGGTGCTCGGGCACAGGTACAACCCTCTGTGCATGTGCCTGACATGCGGTATGGGAGTTCATTTGGTCAAGTTGTGTGAGGAGTTTTTTTTAATCACATTTCATACAGAACGCTAATACAATTAATATAACATGTTGTCCTCTGACATGACACCTCTGGCTTTGCCATTATGATAAAAAATATTTTAAAAACTCTATTTGATGGTCAGTCGTTGGAGAGATCATACTGAATATCGGTCTGAAACCGCTAATTGAGTTGTTGTTGTTATTTTAACTATGAGAGAGAACCAGAAGAGAAAAGCTCAACAAACTAAATGTACTCATCCATCTATGGTGTAGATGCAGGGTGATAAGAATGGTGGCTCTCGTAAATCTGCTGATGAGTGACAAAATAGTCCAGTTTTCAGTAATCCTCTCCTCGTTTGACTGTGCTTGTCTAAGCGGGTCTAGTCACTCAAAGCCCCCTCATTTTGGATAAATGCCTGAACATGGTGGCCTTTGCCCTTCATTTCTTCAGCTCCTTCTCTGGCCCGGAGCAGTGTAGTGGAACGGCTGCATTATCCTCGGTTCAGGTGGATGCGAGGGCCATCGTTACGAGACTTGGGATCCCATGAATTGGCTCTTTGTTCAACAGGCCTCGGTAGAGAGGACAAGAAATGTGGTTAATAGCTCGGGAAGTGGGCCTAATCTCTGGCCGCCATTACTGCTAACCAATATTTGCAGGGATGACAGACTTACCGATGACAAAGGCACAGGTGGAGAAACCTCTCGTCCCAGACTCTGTTTTGATCTCCCCTCAGCTGGGTAGGGCATTCCAAAGGGGGCCGAGCACTGAGCCCTGAGGTATCCCTCTCTCTTTATGGTGTGCCAGATGTCAGTCAAGCCCTCTCAAGCCTTGGCCATTGCCCCCGCAATTGGGTTTATCTGGCAAGAAATTGTGATGATATCTTTGGAAAAGCTGGAGATTTAGTCATTACAGAAGTGGGAGATTTAGTAATCATTCATCTGCTCATTTTATTATTATTATTTTACAAAAAATGAATACAGTACAGAGTATTTTATGTATCGCAAATCAAATCAAGAACATTCTGACCTTGAATTTATCTTCATCTTGTCTAGATCCACCTGTTCCTTTGCTTTATGTGCCAACAGGGAAGTAAAATTGTCACTGGTTTGGTATAATTTATGGATCATGTATCATATCATTGATCTAAGACTTGGTACCAGCAGATTGTCATTGACTTGGTACCAGCAGATTGTCATTGACTTGGTACCAGCAGATTGTCATTGACCTGGTACCAGCAAATTGTCATTGACCTGGTACCAGCAGATTGTCATTGACTTGGTACCAGCAGATTGTCATTGACTTGGTACCAGCAGATTGTCATTGACTTGGTACCAGCAAATTGTCATTGACTTGGCACCAGCAGATTGTCATTGACTTGGCACCAGCAGATTGTCATTGACTTGGTACCAGCAGATTGTCATTGACTTGGTACCAGCAGATTGTCATTGACTTGGCACCAGCAGATTGTCATTGACTTGGCACCAGCAGATTGTCATTGACTTGGTACCAGCAGATTGTCATTGACTTGGTACCAGCAGATTGTCATTGACTTGGTACCAGCAGATTGTCATTGACTTGGTACCAGCAGATTGTCATTGACTTGGTACCAGCAGATTGTCATTGACTTGGCACCAGCAGATTGTCATTGACTTGGTACCAGCAGATTGTCATTGACTTGGTACCAGCAGATTGTCATTGACTTGGTACCAGCAGATTGTCATTGACTTGGTACCAGCAGATTGTCATTGACTTGGCACCAGCAGATTGTCATTGACTTGGCACCAGCAGATTGTCATTGACTTGGTACCAGCAGATTGTCATCGACTTGGCACCAGCAGATTGTCATTGACTTGGTACCAGCAGATTGTCATTGACTTGGTACCAGCAGATTGTCATTGACTTGGTACCAGCAGATTGTCATTGACTTGGCACCAGCAGATTGTCATTGACTTGGTACCAGCAGATTGTCATTGACTTGGTACCAGCAGATTGTCATTGACTTGGTACCAGCAGATTGTCATTGACTTGGTACCAGCAGATTGTCATTGACTTGGTACCAGCAGATTGTCATTGACTTGGCACCAGCAGATTGTCATTGACTTGGCACCAGCAGATTGTCATTGACTTGGCACCAGCAGATTGTCATTGACTTGGTACCAGCAGATTGTCATTGACTGTGCTTCTACACCTGCATTGCTTGCTGTTTGGGGTTTTATGCTGGGTTTCTGTACAGCACTTTGAGATATCAGCTGATGTACGAACGGCTATATAAATACATTTGATTTGATTTGGTACCAATACACCTGATGGAACAGTGGGGACTTTGAAGAGACACACACAGTCACACGCGTGCGTACACACGATAAGACACGCACTCTATTTTGTATTGTAAATATTTGGTAGTAGAGTAGTGGCCTGAGAGAACACACTTAATGTCTGGTGAAAAGTGTTTTGAAATGTATTGTTATATAACTGCCTAAATGTTGCTCGAGACCCAGGAAGAGTAGCTGCTGCCTTGGCAGCTAATGCAAATGTATGCAGGTTTGGGGCCTCCCGGGTGGCGCAGTGGTTAAGGGCGCTGTACTACAGTGCCAGCTGTGCCATCAGAAACTCTGGGTTCGCGGCCAGGCTCTGTTGTAACCGGCCGCGACCGGGAGGTCCGTGGGGAGGCGCACAATTGGCCTAGCGTCGTCCGGGTTAGGCAGGGTTTGGCCAGTAGGGATGTCCTTGTCTCATCACGCACCAGCGACCGCTGTGGCGGGCCGGGCGCAGTGCGCCCTAACCAAGGTTGCCAGGTGCACGGCTTCCGGGTTGGATGCGCACTGGGTTAAGAAGTGCGTCTCTCCCGAGCCCGCACGGGAGATGTAGCGATGAAACAAGATAGTAGCTATTAAAAAACAATTGGATACCACGAAATTGGGGAGAAAAAGTATGCAGTATGCAGTATGCAGGTTTGCTCAGAATTCAAACCTTCTCAAACAGTCTCATTCATAGTCTTAGAAGAGGTGCTTCCACAATAATGTGATTTATACCACATACAAGTTAAAGTATTGGGTTCTTCACTCACCACACTAATACCATCCCACTAGCTTTACAAAACGTTTTAAAATGATATGAAAGCAAAGCTTTTCTTTTATACTTACAAGACAATCAGCTTAAGCTGTTTTGTCTTGTTGTAATGTGGTACCTGCATGTATTTCCTTAAATCTTTAATTTAGCAATACATATCATTGATAGAAAATGTCATTCCTAACATTTTTTTTTTTGTCAGTAGGTGCCCAACGTACAGTAACATGTGATGGTGTATTGAGCACAGTCACTCACCTATAGAGACCTATAGAGCCCGTCTGTATTCCTGATTTCTGGAACCGTTGGCTTACCAGTACAATATTGACATAAGCTCAGAAACACTTGTTTTGCAAACATGGTCCTGTTTTATCAATTTCCTGTGCGGATAAAAGGGCAGTTCATTACCTCTGTCAAATGAAATATGTATTTTAAAGTGTGTATTTGTATTTATTTTAGCAATAAAGATGGTGACGCAACAAGAATACACATTTACAATAGGCCTATATCTAAAAATACAATAATATACACTGAGTAAACAAATCATTAAGTACGCCATCCTAATATTGAGTGCACCCTTTTGCCCTCAGAACAGCCTCTATATCGCCGAGGCATGGGACTACAAGCGTTCCACATGGATGCTGGTCCATGTTGACTACAAGCGTTCCACAGGGATGCTGGTCCATGTTGACTACAAAGCGTTCCACAGGGATGCTGGTCCATGTTGACTACAAAGCGTTCCACAGGGATGCTGGCCCATGTTGACTACAAAGCGTTCCACAGGGATGCTGGCCCATGTTGACTCCAATGCGTTCCACATGGATGCTGGCCCATGTTGACTACAAAGCGTTCCACAGGGATGCTGGCCCATGTTGACTACAAAGCGTTCCACAGGGATGCTGGCCCATGTTGACTACAAAGCGTTCCACAGGGATGCTGGCCCATGTTGACTACAAAGCGTTCCACAGGGATGCTGGCCCATGTTGACTCCAATGCGTTCCACAGTTGTGTCAAGTTGGCTGGATGTCCTTTCAGTGGTGGACCATTCTTGATATACACAAGTAACTGTTGAGTGTGAAAAGCCCAGCAGTGTTGCAGTTCTTGACACACTCAAACCTTTCATCTACACTGATTGAAGTGGATTTAACAGGCGAAGTCAATAAGGGATAATAGCTTTCACCTGGTCAGTCGATGTCATAGATGTGTTTTGTACATTCAGTGTATATATGATAAATGAGAAGGTTTGAAACCTAAGCAACCTGCATACACATTGTTTGATGTACAATAGACCAACATACTGTAGCTATTGTAGCAGGTCAAAGATGTGTGCTGGAAAACCTTGTTAGGCATTGTGGTGTTCATGTGAGTTTTTCTTTTTTGGCTTCAGACCAATGCCTACCTCTCGCTTGATTTTAATTTTACATTGTTTTTAAACCGGAAGCTGATTATACAAAATTATACAACTTTTCCAAAAAGTTCTGCCCACAAATTTTCTATAGTCAACTTAGTGTATGTACACTTCTGACCCACTGGAATTCTGATACAGTGAATTATAAGTGAAATAATCTGTCTGTAAACAATTGTTGGAAAAATGACTTGTGTCATGCACAAAGTAGATGTCCTAACCGACTTGCCAAAACTATAGTTTGTTAACAAGAAATGTGTGGAGTGGTTGAAAAACGAGTTTTAATGACTACAACCTAAGTGTATGTAAACCTCTGATTTAAACTGGATTAGCTCAATTACCTTGACTACCGGTATCACCTTGTATATAGCCCCGCTATTGTTATTTTACTGCTGCTTTTTAATTATTTGTTACTTTAATTTACATTTTTTAATTTTTAGGTATTTTTCTTAAAACTGCATTGTTGGTTAAGGGCTTGTAAGTAAGCATTTCACTGTAAGGTCCACCAGTTGTATTTGGTGCATGTGACAAATACAATTTGATTTGATAGCTATATAGCTATAGCCAGTTTGACTGTATCATGCCGGAGTAGCTAGATAGATGAGCAATGCCCTTTGCATGTATTATAAGTTAGCAGCGTGGCAGTTTCCCAAAGTTTGGTGTTGACTATGAACTTTACTTAGCTAGCTATGCTTTATGGAAGAATGTAACTTTGCTATCTAGGATAACATTGAGTTGTGGTGAACAGCTTGGAGAAAAAGGCTATAGTAGTTGGCTAGCTAACTGACTATTATAGCAGTCAAGGACATTCACTAGCTTATTTATTTGTCCTCTGGTTTAGTTTACACAGATAACTTCAGCCATATGAAAATCCTTTGCTTCCTTTGCTTGTAGCTTGCTTCTCATCTGACTGGTGTTAGCTAGCTAGCTACAACTGCTAGCCTGCTACTAGCTAGCTACAACTGCTAGCCTGCTACTAGCTAGCTACAACTGCTAGCCTGCTACTAGCTAGCTACAACTGCTAGCCTGCTACTAGCTAGCTGCTGCTGTTGCGCAGCAACCAAGTTGCTTGTCCCGGTTTTAGAACTCTGAAATTCGGCTGAAAAGATGTTAGCATTGTCAGAAATGCTGCAAAAAGATAGCACATCATTAGCTCTTAACGGACATGAAATGAGCACATAAGAGCGATAAATTACACATTTAATAAAGGCTGTTACAAGTACGTACTTAGTCAATCCGAAATGTTTCAATCCAAGGGTCACTTTATGGACGCTATGGTCTCGTTTTAATCCGTCATCTTGAATTTGAGCTAGGTCGGCGCAGAAAATACTCTGAAAACTAAATTACTGATTACCCTTTTTTTTTAAATCCGTTATGTGGTTCTTGATAACAGCCAAGACAGAGACGGGGAGTGGATTGTGTACCTCCAATCAAATTGATTTGCTAATTTAATTGAGATTGGTGTCCTATTGGCTTAGATATGATGGTAGGGAGATTTGAATTTAACATTATGCTTCACCCAATGCTAACACCCCACACAATAATTTCACAGATTTGGGACTGTCAGGGATAAAATGCCCTTCAGTGTATCTGGCTCTATTGAGGAGAGGCACTTCACACCCAGACATAATTTGCTGTTCCAAAATCCATTGTTTGCAGCTACTGATATTTTCAATGTTTGCATCTATCACTTTCCCCCATCACATATCACATGGTTTATCTAAACAAAAGATACTTGGCCTGACTATCTATTTGACACAAGTGTTGAGAAGCTAAAGCCTGGCCTGCAGCAATGAAGGCACTATACGTTTATATTTATTGCATTGTGAAGTAAAAGGCTTTTTAGGATTGTAAAAAAACCCTGTGTCGGCTGGCAAAACGCCACATACCACTGGTCCTTGGGTAAGGCATGGTGCTGAATTCTCTCAATCCATGGCAAACTAAGGAAAAGTAAACCAAGAAAATCAACGGACTAAATAAAGGCAATAGAGACCCAGAAAAGGGTATGGCAGGAAAATGTACATCATTAATAAAATAGAATTCTATGAATTCTATGCAATAATCTGAATATTTATGGTTTATACTGTAGTGTGTAAGATAAATTCAACATTTTAAATAGTGAGTTGGGATCACAAGGTATAAACACAACTTTTATAGAGTATGATTTTTATTTTCTTCTTCTACCTCTGTTGCCTAACATCTCTCTGTGCAATGTTTCAGAGTGTGGTGGGCCAGGGATGACCTGGATGGCGTGAGTAGTCCCTGATCCACCGCACGCTAGGCTCAGGTTTATGTCATGCCGAAGCATTGCCGCGCCACGCTTCGCTGGCTCTCTGTACGGACGCTTCAACCTCAGCGGAACCGTGGCTGACAGATCCAAAATGGACATTCCGAACTGAACATGCAGAGGTGGCAATCACCCGCCATTGTGTTCAATCAGTTTCTTCTTTGTTTATTTACCAAGCCCCAGTTAAACTGAATATCTTATCTCTTAAACGACTCATTTCATACTAGAATAAAAAGGGGCTATAAACCTTCACTTACCATTTTTTTAATGAATTTAAACAAATATGGCATTCATAAAAATGTCAGTTTAAATGTTAAGAAGATTTGTTGATGTGAGGATCAGTCTTAGCAGAGAAGGTGAATTGTTTCAATATACAATCCTGTTATCTTGTGTTCAGACCCTAAGCAAATTAACCCCCCAACACACACACACACACACTTCCTCAGACCGTGTAATCTACCCCTTCTACCTCCCATTCAGCTGATCTCTTTTCCACCCAATGAATCCAATATTGTATGCCTAATAATTAAATCAGATTTATTGCTTTTGTGCGTTTGATGGAATTATCTGCTCTTCCTATCAGTCCTTCTCCAGATAGCAGAGGCAATATAAACGTTTGGACCCTCTCACAAAGGCCCATGTATATTTCATCAGCTACAGCAAGAAGGCCAAACAGCATAAGGGACTGTTCAAACACAGCTGTTGTTCACCGCACCCTTTCACTGCACTGCCCTCAATGGATAGATTTAAGTATCATATTTGCTTGCATGTCTACTCTTTTTGATTCTATATTATTTTCTATTCTCCCCCCAGCCAGATAACAGAGCTACATACAGATCTGCAACACACCTGCTATCCCAGATACTTCTCTGATAATAGACTGATAACTGTCAACTGGATTGAAACTGTCCTGCATGTTTTCAAAAATGTCTAAGGTTCAATTTCAGCAGTTTGATGACACAGCAAAACAAAATAAACTGCTATTGGATGTCTATTTAATCTCCCTACTAACATACAGTAATTCAATGTCGAAGTAAATTCATAAAGACAAATAGCTTTGATTTTACATCCAGGCCCAAATTATTTTTGGTCACAGTACATTTCAGACAAAGTATTTAAGTAGGTGATTTCTTCTTTTCATGATACAAATATATGTCAATAATCCTTCCTCCACAGGACCATTCTATGGATGAAATTTGGTGAAAATGTGATGAACATTTCCAAAATAATTGTATTTTTTGGTTATTATTGAGGTGCTTGAGCTAAATATAATTTAGTTTTTCACACTACAGGTTTTGTAAATATTATTGGGTTTTTAACTAATTTCCACACTACAGGTTTTGTAAATATGATTGAGTTAACTCATTCCACACTGCAGGTTTGTTAAATATTATTGGGTTTTTAACTAATTCCACACTACAGGTTTTGTAAATATGATTGAGTTAACTCATTCCACACTGCATGTTTGTTAAATATTATTGGGTTTTTAACTAATTCCACACTACAGGTTTTGTAAATATGATTGAGTTAACTCATTCCACACTGCAGGTTTGTTAAATATTATTGGGTTTTTAACTAATTCCACACTACAGGTTTTGTAAATATGATTGAGTTAACTCATTCCACACTGCAGGTTTGTTAAATATTATTGGGTTTTTAACTAATTCCACACTACAGGTTTTGTAAATATGATTGAGTTAACTCATTCCACACTGCATGTTTGTTAAATATTATTGGGTTTTTAACTAATTCCACACTACAGGTTTTGTAAATATGATTGAGTTAACTCATTCCACACTGCAGGTTTGTTAAATATTATTGGGTTTTTAACTAATTCCACACTGCAGGTTTTGTAAATATGATTGAGTTAACTCATTCCACACTACAGGTTTTGTAAATATGATTGAGTTAACTCATTCCACACTGCAGGTTTGTTAAATATTATTGGGTTTTTAACTAATTCCACACTACAGGTTTTGTAAATATGATTGAGTTAACTCATTCCACACTGCAGGTTTGTTAAATATTATTGGGTTTTTAACTAATTCCACACTACAGGTTTGTTAAATATTGTTGGATTTTTAACTAATTCCACACTACAGGTTTTGCCATGCATATGGCCTATTGCTTTTAACCATATCAAGAGACAAGTGATGAGGCAAATTCAGGTAACTAGCCAACGTTAGATAAGAACAAGCTGCTTCACCTGTCCTTTGTGATATTATTCAGGTATTAGTAAAAAAAAAAAAAATGTGCTTCTGTTGTCTCTCACTCTACCTCCCTAATACCCAAGAACAGATCTGCTGATTTTACTCACTCTGTAAGAGTGAGGCCTCTGTAATACAAATTGCAGAGGACAAAAATAAAAAAATCTAATTGACTACATCCCAAAATGGCACTCTATTTCCCTACATAGTGCACTACTTTTGAACCGAGCCCTTTAGGGTCTTGGTCAAACGTAGTGCACTATATAGGAAATAGGGTGCATTTGGGACATATATACTAGGTGTAAGGCTCCATTCCCAGCTGGAGGAGCTCAGGCCTCCCCTCTCTGATCCCTGCACCTGCCCTGCATAGGAGGGGCACACAGCGCAGGGCCAAAGAATGTCTGGTCAAGCGACCGGCCGGCGCAGGCCAACAAAGGCCCACTTCAGGACAGATTACAACTTCAACAGGAGACTCTTTGATCGGGCTACTTTGAAAACATCATCGATATCAAGATCAACCCTCGAGGTCAAAAAAGCCATTTCTTAAAATACACAGTTTTGTTGGCTGTGTGTGTGTGTGTGTGTGTCTGTGCAGAGGTGTCATGCCCGTAGGGGGCACAGAGGCACGTGCTACCCGATCTTTCCTGTTTTAAAAAAAAATACAACAAAAATGAATTGTTCTTGTCGTTTTAACTGTAATGCTGCCACTTAGCAATTTAATGAAGTTGTCTTTAGCCCCTCAACCTATCTTCCAGCCTCATAGCTACCAAGAAGCCATTTCAGGCTATCAATCAATTTAGAATAACTACATGTAACTGCCAAAATAAAGGAAACACCAACATAAAGTGTCTCAATAGGGTGTTGGGCCATTAAGAACCAGAACCGCTTCAATGCACCTTGGCATAGATTCTACAAGTGTCTGGAACTCTATTGAAAGGATGAGACACCATTCTTCCACGAGGTATACCATAATTTGGGTTTTTTGTTGATGGTGGTGTTAAACGCTATCACACCCGCCGCTCTAGAACCACGTATAAGTGTTCAATTGGATTGAGATCTGGTGACTGAGAACGCCATGGCATATGGCTTACACCGTTTTCATGCTCATCAAACCTTTCAGTGACCACTCGTGCCCTCTGGATGGGGGCATTGTCCTCCTATGGGGGCATAGCCATGGTAGTCAAAATTATAGCCTGCCCAGCATTTTTATATATGACCTTAAGCATGATGGGATTTGAATTGCTTAATTAATTCAGGAACCACACCTGTGTGGAAGTGCCTGCTTTCAATATACAGTACTTTGTATCCCTCATTTACTCAAGTGTTTCCATTATTTTGTCAGTTACCTGTATCTTGGCTGGCATGCCTGTTTGCAAAGTTGGTAGACTTTAGGAAAAACAAGCAATAACTAAATGTACTGAATAAGACTCACATTCCTTTCAATATTTTACCCAGATTTTAGCAGAGATGCAGAGAAGTATGTTAAGTTTCTTTAAAAAAAGGACCACCAGTCAGAAGGATAAAGACAGCTCAAGCGGTATGTTTAGATATGCAGGATTATATACATATATCCAGTGCATTCAGGAAGTATTCAGACCCCTTGACTTTCTCCACATTTTGTTACTTTACAGCCTTATTCTAAAATGGATTCAATATTTTTTTCCCCCTCATCAATCTACACACGATACTCCATAATGACATCACAATTACTCCATAATGACATCCCAATACTCCATAATGACAAAGGGAAAACTGGTTTAAAAATATAAAACTTTAAAAAAGGAACTTATTTACGCAAGTATTCAGACCCTTTACTATGAGACTCGAAATTGAGCTCAGATGCATCCTGTTTCCATTGATCATCCTTGAGATATTTCTACAACTTGATTGAAGTCCACCTGTGGTAAATTCTATTGATTGGACATGATTTGGAAAGGCACACACCTGTCTATATAAGGTCCCACAGTTGACAAAAACCAAGCCAAGAGCTCGAAGGAATTGTCCGTAGAGCTCCGTAGAGCTCAGAGGGAAGGGTACAGCAGCATTGAAGGTCCCAAAAAACACAGTGTCCTCCGTCATTATTAAATGGAAAACGTTTGGAACCACCAAGACTCTTCCTAGAGCTGGCCATCCCGGCCAAACTGAGCAATTGGAGGAAAAGGGCCTTGTTCAGGGAAGTGACCAAGAATCTGATGGTCACTCTGACAGAGCTCCAGAGTTCCTCTGTGGAGATGGGAGAACCTTCCAGAAGGACAACCATCTCTGCAGCACTCTACCATAAAGGGCTTTATAAAGGCCTTTCTACCATAAAGGCCAGACGGAAGCCACTCCTCAGTAAAAGGCACATGACAGCCCGCTTGGAGTTTGCCAAAAGGCACCTCAAGGACTCTCAGACCATGAGAAACAAGATTATCTGGTCTGATGAAACCAAGATTGAACACTTTGGCCTGAATGCCAAGGGTCACGTCTGGAGGAAACCTGGCACAATAATGGAACATAAAGTTGAACTGACAATACTAGGCATACATGATTAAAAATAAAATTCACATTTAACCTAATGTCGACTGAATGGTGGTGTAACGTGTTCCAAACAATATTACAATGCATGATAATAACATTCTCCAGAGAAACATGAACGTTCACCATCCTTCACCTTTTCACTAGTTATTAAGTCACTTTAATAACTCTACCTACATGTACACATAACCTCAATTACCTCGACTATCCGGTGCCCCCGCACATTGACTCTGTACCGGTACCCCCTGTATACAGCCCCTCTTTTGTTATTTTACCTCAGCTCAAAATTTGATTTGAAAACATTTCAGGTTCAAAGGTTATGCCTGTCCTGGGAAAGATCTCAAACGGAGAAACCATCGTCTGAAAGCTCTCTCGGGTTAGCCTGTACTGCCACCAAGTGTTGTTCACACGTCATTTCATAAATACCCCCATTTTTTTTTTAAATAATAATGCAAAGAGGTATCATTGTGGTCTCAAGAATATACAAATATGTCCACAGGGAAAAGCATGCGCGGGATATCAAAGTCATATGCTTAGTATTTTCATTCATTTAGAACCAGCACACGTATACCCAACGTTTCCAATAGGTATTTTTCAAGAATGTCCTGCAAATAACTTCTTCCTTTCCGGTCTTTTTCTGCCAAATATCAGCTCATCGTCTCACTACGTTGCACATCAGGGTTGTATTTTATATGTGTTTTCTTTCGGATGAGATGAACTCAAATATGTCATTTAAAATACATATTATTTGAACTTTAAGAATTTAGGCGGGGGGGGGGGGGACATTGTTGTATGCCAACATTATGTATGAATCTATAGAAGTAAGAATCTGTCCGATAAACCTACACATTTTTAGAAGGCCCTCCTCCAACCATGATTCCAACTCATCTGGCAACCCAGACAGTGAGGGCGGGCTGGGGGCGGGTTTGTTTACATTGCTCATCATGCGCCATGCGATTCTTGGTTACGTGATGACGTGGTCTGAAAGATTTCCAGTGGAACTCGGAAGAGAAGCGACTGTTGTATTCTAAATCAAGAGATAGAAATGAAATTGAAGGTGAGACAACTATATGTTTCATGCACGTCCAATAGCGAGATATTGACGTATGGCCAGTCATTCTTGAAAACTTAGAAATTCATCTTAATCGTCAGGATTTGATGTATTCAGTGCATGGCTACTTGGTTAGCGCCATAGGCTAGCCTAGCTAGCCAGCTTCTGCAACATGATTTTTCAGGATCGGGTGAATCACAAGGAAAATGGAAATGTGACACTTGCACGTAGTATTCGGTATGCAAATAGGTGGGCACATAACAGTTTTGCCGATGTTGAAATCAAAACCTATATAGCTTACCTACGTTTTTACCTAATTGAGTTTTCAATTGTATTTTGTATTTTGCTTATATCATTGAGTACCATTATTGAGTGCACACCCCACGTATGTAAATGATAATGGCCATCTTTAGCAAGTTGAAGCTACTCCGTGTGGTCTCCTTTGATGAATATGATTATGGAATATGTTAGTTAATGATAGTTAATCATAGATGTTGTGTTTTTATCGCATCTCCTAGCTAAGTGGGAGTGAACGTTTACTAGTATTATGTTCTATAACTTGTAGATCGATAGGACTGTGGTCTTTCTTTTCTATAACCTGTAGGGAACACAATATATTGTCTATCCTTGGATTGTAGCTTGTTTTTTTTAACTTATGGGTGGCACAAATTGCAATATGGGGGAAAGGAATAGGCAGGGTGCAAATTTAAAACAGTCGTATTTAATATACTTAAAAAAGTGTAGTGTTTTTGCAAACATTATTGTAGTATTTATTAAAGTACTTTTTTGAGGATAATATTATAGTATTGTTGTAACATTCTATAGTAGGTACTACACATGATCAAGAGATACTACAATCTGCAGTATAGTATTCTACAGTATACTATATAATTCTATAGTAAGTACTGTAGTATTTTTTTAAAATGTGGGTTCATGTACATATCTACCTCAATACTCCAGTATCTCTGCACATTGTACATGTGGTACTGGCACTTACCATGTATATAGCTTCCTCTCTGTGGCACTGATTCTGTATATAGCTGAACCTATATGTAGCTGGCCCTGTACATAACTGACCCTGTATATATCTTCCTCTCTTATTTATTGTGGGGTTTTATTAAATCCTTATTTTGTTATTAGTTCTACTTGTTTATATTGAATACTGCACTGTTGGGTAGGGCTTGCAAGTTAAGCACTATCCCTGTATAAGTGGATGTGTCAAATAAAATTGGATCTTAAACGATACAGGAAATAAAACACACGTAGTTAACTTCAACACAATTAAAAGGATAGTTCATGCTAAATCTATATTTGGATCAAATTACCCTTCCCTTGAGTTGTGTCTGAAGGCCCATGATGACAGAATCCACAATTATGCATCATCTACTTCTGGCTAACAGCCTGGAGTTAGCATATTAGCATCATCAGTTTTCCATGAGTGGAAACAGCCAATCCAATGTTATCAAAGCTGGAGCTACCAGTTTGTACACCAGATTTGTGATTACTATGTTACCATGATGGTCATTACAGGAAAGCCCTATATAAAACGACGCCATAGATTGTTCAACAAACCTGTTCTTGGCAAAACTTCCGTTGTTCTCGAATCGGGGAAAAAAGTATGTTCGAAATGTCCATGTCCAATTGCAGGTGGTTCTACAAAAACCCACGAAAACTCAGAAAGATTTCAAATCCACATTTTGCACCAAGTGAGGAGTTCCCTCGCCATTTAAGCTGCCAGGCATCTTGCATTTCCCAACGTCTTTGCAGGAACTAGTTGTTTCTATGTGCCGCGGCCACACAGTGCTACCAAAACAAAGATCTACACACATTCAAGAGGCATTTCTCACTTGGTACAAAACATGGATTTAATATCTTTCAGAGTTTTCGCTGGCATTTGTAGAAACACCTGCACCTGGACACCTGACATTTCTAAGATACTTTTTATCACTGAATCGAGAACAAAGAAAGTTTTGCCAGGAACAGGTTAGTTATCACATACAGTGGGGCAAAACAAGTATTTAGTCAGCCACCAATTGTGCAAGTTCTCCCACTTAAAAAGATGAGAGAGGCCTGTAATGTTCATCATATGTACACTTCAACTATGACAGACAAAATGGGAGGGAAAATCCAGAAAATCACATTGTAGGATTTTTAATGAATTTATTTGCAAATTATGGTGGAAAATAAGTATTTGGTCACCTACAAACAAGCAAGATGTCTGGCTCTCACAGACCTGTAACTTCTTCTTTAAGAGGCTCCTCTGTCCTCCACTCGTTACCTGTATTAATGGCACCTGTTTGAACTTGTTATCAGTATAAAAGCCACCTGTCCACAACCCCAAACAGTCACATTCCAAACTCCACTATGGCCAAGACCAAAGAGCTGGCAAAGGACACCAGAAACAAAATTGTGGACCTGCACCAGGCTGGGAAGACTGAATCTGCAATAGGTAAGCAGCTTGGTTTGAAGAAATCAACTGTGGGAGCAATTATTAGGAAATGGAAGACATACAAGACCACTGATAATCTCCCTCGATCTGGGGCTCCACGCAAGATCTCACCCCGTGGGGTCAAAATGATCACAAGAACGGTGAGCAAAAATCCCAGAACCACACGGGGGGACCTCGTGAATGACCTGCAGAGAGCTGGGACCAAAGTAACAAAGCCTACCATCAGTAACACACTACGCCGCCAGGGACTCAAATCCTGCAGTGCCAGACGTGTCCCCCTGCTTAAGCCAGTACATGTCCAGGCCCGTCTGAAGTTTGCTAGAGAGCATTTGGATGATCCAGAAGAAGATTGGGAGAATGCCATATGGTCAGATGAAACCAAAATATAACTTTTTGGTAAAAGCTCGACTCGTCGTGTTTGGAGGACAAAGAATGCTGAGTTGCATCCAAAGAACACCATACCTACTGTGAAGCATGGGGGTGGAAACATCATGCTTTGGGACTGTTTTTCTGCAAAGGGACCAGGACGACTGATCCGTGTAAAGGAAAGAATGAATGGGGCCATGTATCGTGAGATTTTGAGTGAAAACCTGCTTCCACCAGCAAGGGCATTGAAGATGAAACGTGGCTGGGTCTTTCAGCATGACAATGATCCCAAACACACCGCCCGGGCAACGAAGGAGTGGTTTCATAAGAAGCATTTCAAGGTCCTGGAGTGGCCTAGCCAGTCTCCAGATCTCAACCCCATAGAAAGTCTTTGGAGGGAGTTGAAAGTCCGTGTTGCCCAGCAACAGCCCCAAAACATCACTGCTCTAGAGGAGATCTGCATGGAGGAATGGGCCAAAATACCAGCAACAGTGTGTGAAAACCTTGTGAAGACTTACAGAAAACGTTTGACCTCTGTCATTGCCAACAAAGGGTATATAACAAAGTATTGAGATACTTTTGTTATTGACCAAATACTTATTTTCCACCATCATTTGTAAATAAATTCATTAAAAATCCTACAATGTGATTTTCGGGATTTTTTTCCCCCTCATTTTGTCTGTCATAGTTTAAGTGTACCTATGATGAAAATTACAGGCCTCTCTCATTTTTTTTTAAGTGGGAGAACTTGCACAATTGGTGGCTGACTAAATACTTTTTAGCCCCACTGTATATCTAGCGGGAAAAAATAACAACAGTCTCACGGCAAAGAAAACGTGGACATGTTCTTTGCGAGTATTGACAGGAAGTTGTGGTTTGCAGTGCAGCTTTGATAACATCGGTTCGGCTGTTTCCACTCATATGCTAACTCCAAGCTGTCGCCGGAAGTAAATAATGGATAATTACAGATTCTGTCACCATGGGCCTTCAGACACAACTCAAGGTAAGGCATTCAGACCCACATATAGACTTTGCATGAACTATCCTTTTAAATAACCTATTCATGTTCTATTGGTTCTGATCTACACTGACTGTACAAAACATTAAGAACATCTGCTCTTTCCATGACATATACTGGAAAAAGGTGAAAGCTATAATCTCTTATTGTTAAATCCACTTCAGTCAGTGTAGATGAAGGGGAGGAGACATGTAGATGAAGGGGAGGAGACATGTAGATGAAGGGGAGGAGACATGTAGATGAAGGGGAGGAGACATGTAGATGAAGGGGAGGAGACATGTAGATGAAGGGGAGGAGACATGTAGATGAAGGGGAGGAGACATGTAGATGAAGGGGAGGAGACATGTAGATGAAGGGGAGGAGACATGTAGATGAAGGGGAGGAGACCTGGTTAAAGAAGGATTTTTAAGCCTTGAGACAATTGAGACATGGATTGTGTACGTGTGCCATTCAGAGAGCGAATGGACAAGACAAAATATTTAAGTGCCTTTGAACAGGGTATGGTAGTAGATGCCAGGCGCACCGGTTTGCGTCAAGAACTGCAACGTTGCAGGGTTTTTCACACTCAACAGTTTCCTGTGTGTATCAAGAATGGTCCACCACCCAAAGGACATCCAGCCAACTTGACATAATTGTGGGAAGCATTGGAGTCAACATGGGTCAGCATCCCTGTGGAACGCTTTCGACACCTTGTAGAATCCGTTCCCCAACGAATTGAGAGTGTTCTGAGGGCAAAGGGCGGGAGGTGCAACTCAATATTAGGAAGTTGGGCCTAATGTTTGGTATACTCAGTGTAAATCTATAACCCATAGTTAGCATCAACACAATTAATGACCTGTTCATGTTCTACATATTCTAGATCTAGACCCCTGGCTGCCATGGAGTCTGAGGGGAATGTGCTCCGCGTGGACTTCCCAAACTTCTCTGGAACCATGCTGCAGAAGCTCAACCAGCAGCGGCAGAGGGGCCAGCTCTGTGACATCATCGTAGTCATCCAGGGACACCAGTACCGTGCTCACCGGGCCATCTTGGCTGCCAGTTCGCCCTACTTCTGCGACCAAGTGCTCCTTAAAAACAGTGCCCGCTGCGTTTTACCTGACGTCATGCACCCGTGCGTGTTCGAACGTCTCCTCCTCTCTTGCTACACGGGCACCCTGCACCTACCTGCCGGCGAGGTGGTAGCTTTCCTCACGGCAGCTAGCTTCCTCCAGATGTGGCACGTGGTGGACAAATGCACTGAGCTCTTAGAGGTGGTAGGAAGCGGTGCTAGCACATTAGTGCACAAGTCTTCTGGTGGGCTGAGGGACAGGCCTTTCCCTGGGGACAGTAGCTACCACAGCCCCGGGGACGGCTCCATGGGCCTGGAGGATGGTGGAGGAGGAGGAGCAGTAGAGGGCTTTGCCAAAATGGAGATGGACCAGCTCCTGGAGAACAGCTTCTCCCCTCCCACTCTTGAGAACAACAGCACCCAGCCCAGCGGAAGCTGCTCGCCACCGGTCGACCACGATGGCTCAGGTAGTGAGGTCGCCAGCCAGGATGGGGACGTTGAAGAGGGTGGCGAGGGGTACTACCAGTACTCCAGACCTGCCTATGTCCCACCCAGTATCATGGGCCACAGGAAATGGGTCCACGTAAAGTCAGAAAGGCGCGCAGATTGCAAGGGTGACGGGGCCCTCTTTAGCGGGGACCCTGCGGTCACTGACCCTGAGCAGCTGAAACTTACCCACTCCCAGGCCTCAGCCAGCAGGAGCTCCCTGGACCACGGCATTGATGAGAAACCGGTGGCTCAGCTGGAGGAGAGCCTGGAGGAGGATCCTCTGGACTTCTACGGTACCTCCATAGAGGGCTTCTCCACCGACAAGGCCGACGGGACACCGCTTGGACTGAAAGATGACCTGCTAGAAGGGGCAACCGGAGTTGAGGAGAGTGGTGGTGGAGGAGAAGGAACCCCTGGTGGCCTCCAGGAAGAGACCTCCCACTCGGGCTTCGCCTCAGTGGTCTACAAGCTGTACCCCTGCCAGTGTGGCAAGAGCTTCACTCACAAGAGCCAGCGGGACCGGCACATGAGCATGCACCTGGGCTTGCGGCCGTATGGCTGCGCCGTGTGTGGCAAAAGTTTCAAGATGAAACACCACCTGGTCGGCCACATGAAGATTCACACGGGCGTCAAGCCCTACGAGTGCAGCCTGTGTGCCAAGCGCTTCATGTGGCGGGACAGCTTCAACAGACACACGTCCTCCTGCACCAGGGTCCATCAGGCCCGGTGCGCCGTCAACGAGCAGGCCGCCCAGATCTGCTGATCTCAGATGTTATTTCCAAACTACCATTCACCTCGTCCCCCCCCCCACCACTATCCCATATCAGTTTCACTGAATAGGCTGCTCAGATGTGCCTGTCCCGGGATCAGATTAAGACAGTGCTGCTTGGATGACCACCTTCCAATCAGTTTAGCTGGATTTAGGATTATATATCCGAGCAGCGGCCTGAGCCACCGACGCATCACATATAACTGATCCAAGATCAGAATCCTGGAAAGCTTTGTAGTCTAGTCAGGTCTGCTTGTGTGGAATCAGAACCTTAGGTCCTGCGGTGTGTGGACTGCTATACAGGGCATTCTGAAAGTATTCAGACCCCTTGACTTTTTCCTAATTATGTTATGCTTCAGCCTTATTCTAAAGTGTATTACATTGTTTTTTATTCCCCTTATCAATTTACACACAAAGACCCCATAATGACAAAGCAAAAACAGGTTTTTGCTCATTTATTTAAAATAAAACACTCTCTACACAGATATTTTCAGGTCACTCCAAAGATGTTCGATCGGGTTCAAGTCCGGGTTCTGGCTGGGCCACTCAAGGACATTCAAGAACTTGTCCCGAAGCCACTCCTGCTCTGTCTTGGCTGTGTGCTTAGGGTCTTTGTCCTGTTGGAAAGTGAACCTTCGCCCCAGTGTGGGGTCCTGAGCGCTCTGCAGCAGGTTTTCATCAAGGATCGCTCTGTCCTTTTCTCTGTTCATCTTTCCCTCGATCCTGAGTAGTCTTCCAGTCCCATATCCACAGCGTGATGCTGCCACCACCATGCTTCACCGTAGGGATGGTGCCATGTTTTCTCCAGACGTGACACTTGGCATTCAGGCCAAAGAGTTCAGTCTTGGTTTCATCAGACCAGAGACTCTTGTTTCTCATGGTTGAGAGTCCTATGGGTGCCTTTTGGCAAACTCCAAGTGGGCTGTCGTGTGCCTTTTACTGAGGAGTGGCTTCCGTCTTGCCACTCTACCATAAAGATCTGATTGGTGGAGTGCTGCAGAGATGGTTGTCCTTCTGGAAGGTTCTCCCATCTCCACAGAGGAACTCTGGAACTCTGTCAGCATGATCATCGGGTTCTTGGTAACCTCTCTGAGCAAGGCCCTTCACCCTCGATTGCTCAGCTTGGCCGAGCGGCCAGCCCTAGGAAGATTCTTGATGGTTCCAATCTTCTTCTGTTTAAGAATGATGGAGGCCATTGTGTTCTTTGGGACCTCCAATGCTGCAGAATGTTTTGGTACCCTTCCCCAGATCTGTGCCTCGACAAAATCCTGCCTCGGAGCTCTACGGCTTAGTTTTTGCTCTGACATGCACTGTCAACTGTGGTACCTTTTATATAGACAGGTGTGTGCCTTTCCAAATAATGTCCAATCAATAGAATTTACCACAGGTGGCCTCCGATCAAGTTGTAGAAACATCTCATGGATGATCTTTATCGGGGTATTGTGTGTAGATTTATAAGGATTTTTTATTTTTATTTAATCTATTTAGAAAAAGGCTGTAACGTAACAAAAGGTGGACAAAGTCAAGGGCTCTGAATAATTTCCCGAATGGACTGCAGCTACATAACAGGAGTGTATGTAAATTGACTTTGGAGCAAGAATGTGTTTGGTCACACATCCAATGTGGGGTCTACGTTACCTCAATGTTCTCACATAGACACAACCACAGCCATTACATTTACTGTCATATATGGGCCTTTCTTTTGTTAACTATGTGGATGAGGATTATTCTTATTTTTCTTCAGTCCCCCTCATTTAGAAAGTGTCCCTTTCCTCAGGTGTCTGGATGTTGGGAGAGCAGTGCTGTTCATCATATCAATTAGCCAGCGATTCCCCTGATGAGTCTTCATTTTGAAACCTCACATGTCGTTTGCCATCCAATGACTTATCATATCTATCACTTCAGAAATAATTGTGTATAAATATCTAATTTATTGGTGTTTTTTTGGGGGGGTGGATCGTGTAAATGAGACGATGTATCTTGGACATACTGGTACAGTTGTAGGAAATTATGGTAGGTTTACATGATGGTGAGTAGTGTTTGTTGAGGTGTGCCAATGTACTGTAGTTAGGTCAATAAAACATGAGGATACTGAGCTATGGAAATAGTGCTTTTGATATTGATTTGTGTATTTTATTTGCCATTTTGAACATACTTTAGTTTAAAGGGGCGATCAGTAGTTGAAACAATAACAAACAGTTCTCTCCGCCCCCTGTTTCTGTTAAAAGTTGAGGGATGGCGGCTGGAGAAATGTAACCGCTCTCAAATTCGTAGACGGAGCTATAGATGCTAGGACTGAACATCCATGATATCAAAATGATAGTTTTAACCATGGTTTGAGGATATATAGTGTTGGTTTACATTGTTTGCAAACATTGGTGTAAAATAAGATTTATTTGTTGGGTTCCGATGGGGGTACGACAGTTGAACAAGCTCAGAGGCATAAGTTATATTCTTTAAGTCCAAAAGTGGATGTAGCAATTGCAGATTGCCCCTTTTTTTAATGAGATATACATTTCAATTTTGGAAATATTATTCTTTGAGGTACTCCAAACATGTACAGTGCCTTCAGAAAGGTATTCCTACCTCCTGACTAATTCTACGTTTAGTTGTGAATTCAAAATGGATTACATAGATATTTTCTCACCCATCAACACACAACACCCCATAATAACAAAGTGAAAACATGTTTTTTGACAATACAGAAATATCTCATTTACATAAGTATTCACACCCCTGAGTCAATACTTTGTAGAAGCACCTTTGGCAGCGATTACAGCTGTGAGTCTTTCTGGGTAAGTCTCTTAAGAGCTGAGAGTCTTTCTGGGTAAGTCTCTAAGAGCTGTGAGTCTTTCTGGGTAAGTCTCTAAGAGCTGAGAGTCTTTCTGGGTAAGTCTCTAAGAGCTGTGAGTCTTTCTGGGTAAGTCTCTAAGAGCTGAGAGTCTTTCTGGGTAAGTCTCTAAGAGCTGTGAGTCTTTCTGGGTAAGTCTCTAAGAGCTGTGAGTCTTTCTGGGTAAGTCTCTAAGAGCTGTGAGTCTTTCTGGGTAAGTCTCTAAGAGCTGAGAGTCTTTCTGGGTAAGTCTCTAAGAGCTGTGAGTCTTTCTGGGTAAGTCTCTAAGAGCTGTGAGTCTTTCTGGGTAAGTCTCTAAGAGCTGTGATTCTTTCTGGGTAAGTCTCTAAGAGCTGTGAGTCTTTCTGGGTAAGTCTCTAAGAGCTGTGAGTCTTTCTGGGTAAGTCTCTAAGAGCTGTGAGTCTTTCTGGGTTAGTCTCTAAGAGCTGTGAGTCTTTCTGGGTTAGTCTCTAAGAGCTGTGAGTCTTTCTGGGTTAGTCTCTAAGAGCTGTGAGTCTTTCTGGGTAAGTCTCTAAGAGCTGTGATTCTTTCTGGGTAAGTCTCTAAGAGCTGTGAGTCTTTCTGGGTAAGTCTCTAAGAGCTGTGAGTCTTTCTGGGTTAGTCTCTAAGAGCTGTGAGTCTTTCTGGGTTAGTCTCTAAGAGCTGTGAGTCTTTCTGGGTAAGTCTCTAAGAGCTGTTCACACCTGGATTGAGCAACATTTGTCCTTTTATTCCTATTCAAAATTCTTCAAGCTCAGTCAAATTGGTTGTTGATCGTTGCTTGACAACCATTTTCAAGTCTTGCCATAGATTTTCAAGTAGATTTAAGTCAAACTGTATCTCGTCCACTCAGGATCATTCACTGTCTTCTTGGCAAGCAAGTCCAGTGTAGATTTGGCCTTGTGTTTTAGGTTATTGTCCTGCTGAAAGGTTTTCCTCTAGAATGTTGCCTGTGCTTAGCTCCATTCTGTTTTATTTTTTATCCTGAAAAACTCCCCAGTCCTTAACAATTACAAGCATACCCATAACATGATACAACCAACACTGTGCTTGAAAATATGGAGTGCTACTCAATAATGTGTTGTATTGGATTTTCCCCAAACATAACACTTTATATTCAGGACAAAAAGTGAATTGCTTTACCACATTTTTTTGCAGTATTACTTTAGTGCCTTGTTTGCAAACAGGATGCATATTTTGGAATATTTGTATTCTGTACAGGCTTCCTTCTTTTCCACCTGTCCCTTAGATTAGTATTGTGGAGTAACTACAAAGTTGTTGATCCATCCTCCGTTTTCTCATATCACAGCCATTAAACTCTGTAACTGTTTTAAAGTCGCCATTGGCCTCGTGGTGAAAAGTCAAGGGGTGTGAATACTTTCTGAAGGCACTGTATGTATATATAGAGGCACTCAAACCTAGTTTGAACTAGAGCATGATTTTCTGCCAGTAGGCTACCTGTTAGCTAGCCTACATGTTGGTACAGTCAGCCACATAAAGATTGTGTGTAACATAATACAACATCATTTGAATCATTTTAAATGATGCCTGGCGTTTTAAGTCTGCTGTTTTAAGCTCGCTAGGTTTGATTAAATCAATTATATTTCCAAACAACAATTTATATATATATATATTTTTTAATTTTACCCCCTTTTCTCCCCAATTTCGTGGTATCCAATTGTTAGTATCTTGTCTCATCGCTACAACTCCCGTATGGGCTCGGGAGAGACGAAGGTCAAGTCATGCGTCCTCCGAAACACACCCCAACCAAGCCGCACTGCTTCTTAACACAGCACGCATCCAACACGGAAGCCAGCCGCACCAATGTGTCGGAGGAAACACCGTGCACCTGGCGACCTGGTTAGCGTGCACTGCCCCCGGACCGCCACAGGAGTCGCTAATGCGCGATGGGACAAGGACATCCCTACCGGCCAAACCCTCCCTAACCCGGACGGACCCGGACGGAGTCTCAGAGTCTCTGGTGGCACAGCAATGCAGTGCCCTATACCACTGCGCCACCCGGGAGGCTACAATTAATATATTTAACCGGAAACCTCAAAGACATACAGTACCAGACAGAAGTTTGCACACAACTACTCATTCAAGGATTTTTCTTTATTTTCTACATTGTAAACTATGAAATAACACATGGAATCATGTAGTAACCAAAAAAGTGTTAAACAAATCAAAATATTTTATATGTGAGATTAGTAGTGACCCTTTGCCTTGATGACAGCTTTGCACACTCTTGGTATTCTCTCATCCAGCTTCATGAGGTAGTCACCTAGAATGCATTTCAATTAACAGGTGTGCTTTTGTTAAAAGTTAATTTGTGGAATTTATTTCCTTAATGCATTTGAGCCAATCAGTTGTGTTGTGACAAGGTAGGGATGGTGTCCAGAAGATATCCCTATTTGGTGAAAGACCAAGTCCATATTATGGCAAGAACAGCTCAAATAAGCAAAGAGAAACGACTGTCCATCATTACTTTAAGAAATTAAGGTCAGTCAGTATGGAACATTTCAAGCACTTTGAAAGTTTCTTCAAAGTGCAGTCACAAATACCATCAAGCGCTATGATGAAAGTGGCTCTCATGAGGACCGACACAGGAAAGGAAGATCCAGAGTTATCCCTGCTACAGAGCATAACTTCATTAGAGTTACCAGCCTCAGAAATTGCAGCCCAAATAAATTCTTCACAGAGTTCAAGTAGCAGACATATCTCAAAATCAACTGTTCAGAGGAGACTGTGTGAATCAGGCCTTCATGGTTGAATTGCTGCAAAGAAGCCACTACTAAAGGACACCAATAATAAAAAGAGACTCACTTGGGTCAAGAAACATGAGCAATGGACATTAGACCGTGGAAATCTGTCCTTTGGTCTAATGAGTCCAAATTTTAGATTTTTGGTTCCAGCTGCCGAGTCTTTGTGAGACGCAGAGTAGGTGAACGGATGATCTCCGCATGTGTTGTTCCCACCGTGAAGCATGGAGGAGGTGTGATGGTGTGGGGGTGCTTTGCTGGTGACACTGACACTGATCCTAATAAAATACCAAATACCTGTCAGTGATTTATTTAGAATTCGGTGCACACTTAACCAGCATGGCTACCACAGCATTCTGCAGAGATACAGCCTCCCATCCGGTTTGCTCTTAGTGGGACTATAATTTGTTTTTCAACAGGACAATGACCCAAAACACACCTCCAGGCTGTGTAAGGGTTATTTGAACAAGGAAATTGATGGAGTGCTGCATCAGATGACCTGGCCTCCACAATGACCCGACTTGAGATGGTTTGGGATGAGTTGGACCGCAGAGTGAAGGAAAAGCAGCCAACGAGTGCTCAGCATAAAATATATTTTGATTTGTTGAAACCCTTTTTGTTTTGGTTACTATATGATTCCATATGTGCTATTTCATAGTTTTGATGTCTTTACTACTATTATACAATGTAGAAAATAGTTTTAAAAAATAAAGAGAAACCCTTGAATGAGTAGGTGTGTCCAAACTTTTGACTGGTCCTGTATACTAAAACCTCAGCATATTTATCATCAAGTGTTTAACTATATTTTTAGGAAGTAGGTATAAATAAATGTAAGATAACTGTACCTGTAGTTTGTAGTTACACAAAATCTGCTAATCAACATATTGAATATAGTTTATATGGTTTCTTACTACTGATATATTAATGATTGGTTTTTAGAAAATGTATGACTGTTTTGACATTGTTGCTATATTGTGACTTATAACTTAATTTTTGAATGAGCATGGGTTCCCAATTTAAGATGATCCTTGAAGAATGAAGGTGAAATTGTAATTGAAAAAAAGTGAATATTGGTACTTATACCACAACAAGGAATTTGCCACAGTCTGTCCACCAATAACTTGTGTGGTTTTAGGTTAAAACATTATTTATGCTTCACGTCATTTTTGGGGGGGAGGGGGTTACCTGTCAGTTTGCCAGAAATGATTGACCTCTATTTGTACTGCTTGATAATAGGAATGTTTTTGTTAGAAATGTTTTTAAATGAACCTGGACCAACAAATGTATTGCAAATGTCTGGAATACGTCATTTCTCATTACTTTGCAGCATTTTTATTTATTTATTACTGTTATACAATGGTATTTTTTGTATCGGCTGCTAACGCTAACAAAATACAATCATTTTAGAGTAACAGTTGTTAGTCTTTATCACGTGAAAGCTAACTTTGGTGCATTTAATGCAAAGTGTGAACTATATGATATGCATATGGAATTTGAAACTATGCTATTTGCTTACGTTTGACTTTTATCAGAAGTTCTGTAGGTTTTTGGGTCATCTGGGGAAAATTGAGTTATCAATCGAAAATGAAATTTCATAGAATGATAGGCTTATGTATCGTTAATGAAAGTGGACAGTGAGATTCTGCGCTAGTTGCTACTTTCGTGAAGATGCAAAGTCAGTTCCAAATATTGACAGCCCCTTGGTGAAGATGAGCACAAATAAAACACATTTTGAGCTATATTGTATGCAACAACAAAAATAATCGGAAATCTATATTATACCAATACAATTGCTCAGATAAAGAGCTTTTTAAATGTTTTTATTTAACCTTTATTTAACTAGGCAAGTCAGTTAAGAACAAATTCTTATTTACACGGACGGATTTTTACCTTGTCAGCTCGGGGATTTGATCTAACAACCTTTCTGTTACTGGCCCAATGATCTAACTACTAGACTACCTGCTGTTTAACAAGTAATACTTTTTTTCTCAAAAATATAGATAACGGCACTGAGCCTTTTTCTAAAAATGTCTTATGAGTTGGAGAACACATTGGGAGTGATCTCAATATAGAATCTTTCCAGATCCTTGGTATGTTACCTATATCCTTCGTCTGTACTTATGGACTGTCCGCTTCAATTGAAACCACCGGTTTACAATGGGGTTCAAGTTTGTAGACTGAGATGGCTATTGAAAAATGTTGTTTTTTGTGGTCAATTAACAATTTCTTTGTGGATTTTCATGCTTTGGGTTATTGTGTTGCTGGAAGACCCACTTGCGGCCAAGTTTCAGCCTCCTGGCAAAGTGAACCAGGTTACAACTATATTACTGGAAAAATTAAAATACAACTCATCATTTTGAGGATAAAGAAAACATAAGGACAATAGTACCAATTGAGTTTGTTTGGGATGCGTCCCTATATTAGTGATTAAATTAAAACTACCTCACGGAAATGAGCATATTTATTTTACTATCTAACGAAAGTTGCATACAGTTTTCCAGAACCATTTCCTAACCCTTGCTTTGTCACCATTTTGAGATTTTCTTCTTATAGAAGAACTTTGTGAATGTTTTGTACAAAAATAAATGTTTTCAACAATAAACTTTTTTTCCCCCCCGTGTAACATTTCATTGTGGATTTTTGTTTGGAAGCCTCTACTTCCCCAGGTTACATTGAATTATTCCAGTGATATTGCCTGCGGGCTATTCCCTCTTATGCTTTTGTACATTGAACTACCTACCTACAGTGTGACGTTAGAAAATGGCTCATCTTGGCTAGAATCTGAAGCATCACGTCGCAGGGTTGTCGCAATAACAGAATCACAATACCGCCATACCTGATTTTTGGCAACAAAAAAAAAAAAAAAAAGCAAACTGACCTCCATGGTCCTTTTTATAACCCGTCTGTATGTAAACATGTTGTGTGATATAGTTTGGGAATAAACACGTGGCTCTTGGTGACAACTGAATGCTGTGTGTTTGCGACATTAGAAAGAAATATTCTCAAGAAATGAGGTTTGCTTCATGTTACTACGTTCTATGGTTGTCATGATACCAGTAAGTATTTGGGCAATTCCAAAATACTGCAGAACAGTGCAGACATTTGGTAACATATTGAGAAAGTGAAGAATCTGAGTCTCGTCATCACTCTGTTACCGTGACCCATTCCTATTACTACTACTACTATGACCGAGTGGTTGACCCACATGACATCATCATCATGCTGATCATGTCGTCATTGTGACAGTATGGTGCTTTACTGCTAAGTTATGAAACACATCCCTAACTAATGTAACAAATCACCAATGTAACGGATCACTAAGTAATGTAACAAATTACTAAATAATGTAACAAATCACCAACTAATGTAACGAATCACTAACTAATGTAACGGACCACTAACTAATGTAACGAATCACTAACTAATGTAACAGACCACTAAGTAATGTAACGGATCACCAACTAATGTAACAAATCACTAACTAATGTAACGGATCACTAACTAATGTAACGGATCACTAACTAATGTAACAGACCACTAAGTAATGTAACGGATCACTAACTAATGTAACGGATCACTAACTAATGTAACGGATCACTAACTAATGTAACGAATCACTAACTAATGTAACGAATCACTAACTAATGTAACAGACCACTAAGTAATGTAACGGATCACTAACTAATGTAACAGATCACTAACTAATGTAACGGATCACTAACTAATGTAACGGATCACTAACTAATGTAACGGATCACTAACTAATGTAACGGATCACTAACTAATGTAACGGATCACTAACTAATGTAACGGATCACTAACTAATGTAACGGATCACTAACTAATGTAACGGATCACTAACTAATGTAACGGATCACTAACTAATGTAACGGATCACTAACTAATGTAACGAATCACTAACTAATGTAACAGACCACTAAGTAATGTAACGGATCACTAACTAATGTAACAAATCACTAACTAATGTAACGGATCACTAACTAATGTAACGGATCACTAACTAATGTAACGACCACTAATCACTAACTAACAAATCACTAACTAATGTAACGGATCACTAACTAATGTAACGGATCACTAACTAACTCACTAACTAATGTAACGGATCACTAACTAATGTAACGAATCACTAACTAATGTAACGAATCACTAACTAATGTAACGAATCACTAACTAATGTAACGAATCACTAACTAATGTAACGGATCACTAACTAATGTAACGAATCACTAACTAATGTAACGGACCACTAACTAATGTAACGGACCACTAACTAATGTAACGGACCACTAACTAATGTAACGGATCACCAACTAATGTAACGAATCACTAACTAATGTAACGGACCACTAACTAATGTAACGGATCACTAACTAATGTAACGGACCACTAACTAATGTAACGGATCACTAACTAATGTAACAAATCACTAACTAATGTAACGGATCACTAACTAATGTAACAGACCACTAACTAATGTAACGGATCACTAACTAATGTAACGGATCACTAACTAATGTAACGGATCACTAACTAATGTAACGGATCACTAACTAATGTAACGGATCACTAACTAATGTAACGGATCACTAACTAATGTAACGGATCACTAACTAATGTAACGGATCACTAACTAATGTAACGGATCACTAACTAATGTAACGGATCACTAACTAATGTAACAGAATCACTAACTAATGTAACGGATCACTAACTAATGTAACGAATCACTAACTAATGTAACAGACCACTAAGTAATGTAACGGATCACTAACTAATGTAACGGATCACTAACTAATGTAACGGATCACTAACTAATGTAACGGATCACTAACTAATGTAACGGATCACTAACTAATGTAACGGATCACTAACTAATGTAACGAATCACTAACTAATGTAACGGATCACTAACTAATGTAACGGATCACTAACTAATGTAACGATCACTAACTAATGTAACGGATCACTAACTAATGTAACGGATCACTAACTAATGTAACGGATCACTAACTAATGTAACAGATCACTAACTAATGTAACGGATCACTAACTAATGTAACGGATCACTAACTAATGTAACGGATCACTAACTAATGTAACGGATCACTAACTAATGTAACGGATCACTAACTAATGTAACGGATCACTAACTAATGTAACGGATCACTAACTAATGTAACGGATCACTAACTAATGTAACGGATCACTAACTAATGTAACGGATCACTAACTAATGTAACGGATCACTAACTAATGTAACGGATCACTAACTAATGTAACGGATCACTAACTAATGTAACGAATCACTAACTAATGTAACGGATCACTAACTAATGTAACGAATCACTAACTAATGTAACGGATCACCAACTAATGTAACGAATCACTAACTAATGTAACGGATCACTAACTAATGTAACGGATCACTAACTAATGTAACGGATCACTAACTAATGTAACGGATCACTAACTAATGTAACGGATCACTCACTAAACTAATGTAACAGATCACTAACTAATGTAACGGATCACTAACTAATGTAACGGATCACTAACTAATGTAACGGATCACACTAACTAATAACTCACTAACTAATGTAACGGATCACTAACTAATGTAACGGATCACTAACTAATGTAACGGATCACTAACTAATGTAACGGATCACTAACTAATGTAACGGATCACTAATGTAACGGATCACTAACTAATGTAACAGATCACTAAGTAATGTAACGGATCACCAACTAATGTAACGGATCACTAACTAATGTAACAGACCACTAAGTAATGTAACGGATCACTAACTAATGTAACGGATCACTAACTAATGTAACGAATCACTAACTAATGTAACGGATCACTAACTAATGTAACGAATCACTAACTAATGTAACGGATCACTAACTAATGTAACGGATCACTAACTAATGTAACGGATCACCAACTAATGTAACGAATCACTAACTAATGTAACGGATCACTAACTAATGTAACGGATCACTAACTAATGTAACGAATCACTAACTAATGTAACGGATCACTAACTAATGTAACGAATCACTAACTAATGTAACGGATCACTAACTAATGTAACGGATCACTAACTAATGTAACGAATCACCAACTAATGTAACGGATCACTAACTAATGTAACGGATCACTAACTAATGTAACGGATCACTAACTAATGTAACGAATCACTAACTAATGTAACAGATCACTAACTAATGTAACGGATCACTAATCACTAACTAATAACTAATGTAACGAATCACTAACTAATGTAACGAATCACCAACTAATGTAACGGATCACTAACTAATGTAACGAATCACTAACTAATGTAACGGATCACTAACTAATGTAACGGATCACTAACTAATGTAACGGATCACTAACTAATGTAACAAATCACCAACTAATGTAACGAATCACTAACTAATGTAACGAATCACTAACTAATGTAACGGATCACTAACTAATGTAACAAATCACTAACTAATGTAACGGATCACTAACTAATGTAACAAATCACCAACTAATGTAACGAATCACTAACTAATGTAACGAATCACTAACTAATGTAACGGATCACTAACTAATGTAACGGATCACTAACTAATGTAACGAATCACTAACTAATGTAACAGACCACTAAGTAATGTAACAAATCACCAACTAATGTAACGAATCACTAACTAATGTAACGGATCACTAAGTAATGTAACAAATCACTAAGTAATGTAACAAATCACTAACTAATGTAACGGATCACTAACTAATGTAACACACTAATGTAACGGATCACTAACTAATGTAACGAATCACTAACTAATGTAACGGATCACCAACTAATGTAACGAATCACCAACTAATGTAACAGACCACTAAGTAATGTAAAGAATCACTAACTAATGTAACAGACCACTAACTAATGTAAAGAATCACTAACTAATGTAACAGACCACTAACTAATGTAACGGATCACTAACTAATGTAACGAATCACTAACTAATGTAACGGATCACTAACTAATGTAACGGATCACTAACTAATGTAACGAATCACTAACTAATGTAACGGATCACTAACTAATGTAACGAATCACTAACTAATGTAACGGATCACTAACTAATGTAACGAATCACTAACTAATGTAACGGATCACTAACTAATGTAACGAATCACTAACTAATGTAACGGATCACTAACTAATGTAACGAATCACCAACTAATGTAACGAATCACTAACTAATGTAACGAATCACTAACTAATGTAACAGACCACTAACTAATGTAACAAATCACTAACTAATGTAACGAATCACTAACTAATGTAACGAATCACTAACTAATGTAACGGATCACTAACTAATGTAACAAATCACTAAGTAATGTAACAAATCACCAACTAATGTAACGAATCACTAACTAATGTAACGGATCACTAACTAATGTAACAGACCACTAAGTAATGTAACAAATCACCAACTAATGTAACGAATCACTAACTAATGTAACGGATCACTAACTAATGTAACAGACCACTAAGTAATGTAACAAATCACCAACTAATGTAACGAATCACTAACTAATGTAACAGACCACTAAGTAATGTAAAGAATCACTAATTAATGTAACGGATCACTAAGTAATGTAACGGATCACTAACTAATGTAACAAATCACCAACTAATGTAACGAATCACTAACTAATGTAACAGACCACTAAGTAATGTAAAGAATCACTAATTAATGTAACGGATCACTAAGTAATGTAACGGATCACTAACTAATGTAACAAATTGCTAACTAATGTAACAAATCACCAACTAATGTAACGAATCACTAACTAATGTAACAGACCAGTAAGTAATGTAAAGAATCACTAATTAATGTAACGGATCACTAAGTAATGTAACGGATCACTAACTAATGTAACAAATTGCTAACTAATGTAACAAATCACCAACTAATGTAACGAATCACTAACTAATGTAACAGACCACTAAGTAATGTAAAGAATCACTAATTAATAATTAATGTAACGGATCACTAAGTAATGTAACGGATCACTAACTAATGTAACAAATTGCTAACTAATGTAACAAATCACCAACTAATGTAACAGATCACTAACTAATGTAACGGATCACTAACTAATGTAACGGATCACTAACTAATGTAACGGATCACTAACTAATGTAACGGATCACTAACTAATGTAACAGATCACTAACTAATGTAACGGATCACTAACTAATGTAACAGATCACTAACTAATGTAACGGATCACTAACTAATGTAACGGATCACTAACTAATGTAACGGATCACTAACTAATGTAACGGATGACTAAGTAATGTAACGGATCACTAACTAATGTAACGGATCACTAACTAATGTAACGGATCACTAACTAATGTAACGGATCACTAAGTAATGTAACGGATCACTAAGTAATGTAACGGATCACTAACTAATGTAACGGATCACTAACTAATGTAACGGATCACTAACTAATGTAACGGATCACTAACTAATGTAACGGATCACTAACTAATGTAACGGATCACTAAGTAATGTAACGGATCACTAACTAATGTAACGGATCACTAACTAATGTAACGGATCACTAACTAATGTAACAGATCACTCACTCTCTTTCACTTCTCATGTGTGCTGAGTCTCAGGTTCCATATATTGACCACTAGAAGAAGCCATATACCTTTACGTCCTCAAGGACTGCTCTGAAACAGGGGGTCAAGGGCAGAAGCGCCAGAATACATTTTGCCCTTTAGATCACAATGAATAAGATGAACTGGACTAGACCTGATCCTCGATCAGCACTCCTATTATGAGATACTTAATACATACAGTACCAGTCAAAAGTTTGGACACACCTACTCATTCAAGTTTTTGTTTTACTATTTTCTACATTGTAAAATAATAGTGAGACATCAAAGCTATGAAATAACACATATGTAATCAAGTAGTAACCAAAATAAAGTTAAACAAATCGAAATATATTTTAATGTTGAGATTCTTCAAAGTAGCCGTCTTTTGCCTTGATGACAGCTTTGCACACTTTTGGCATTCTCTCAACCAACTTAACCTGGAATGCTTTTCCAATAGTCTTGAAGGAGTTCCCACATATGCTGAGCACTCATTGGCTACTTTTCCTTCACCCTGCGGTCCAACTCATCCCAAACCATCTCAACTGAGTTGAGGTCAGGTCATTGTGGAGGCCAGGTCATCTGATACAGCACTCCATCCCTCTCCTGCTTAGTCAAATAGCCCTTACACAGCCTGGAGATGTGTTTTGGGTCATTGTCCTGTTGAAAAACAAATGATAGTCCCACTAAGCACAAACCAGATGGTATGGCGTATCGCTGCAGAATGCTGTGGTAGCCATGCTGGTTACGTGTGCCTTGAATTCTAAATAAATCACTGTCAGTGTCACCAGCAAAGCACCCCCACACAATCACATCACCGCCTCCATGCTTCACGGTGGGAATCACACATACAGAGATAATCTGTTCATCTACTCTGCGTCTCACAAAGACATGGCGCCTGGAACTAAAAATCTCAAATTTGGACTCATCAGACCAAAGGACAGATTTCCACCAGTCTAATGTCTTGGCTCAAGCAAGTCTCTTCTTCTAATTGGTGTCCTTTAGTAGTGGTTTCTATGCAGCAATCCAACCACGAAGGCCTGATTCACTCAGTCTCCTCTGAACAGTTGATGTTGAGATGTGTCTCTTACTTGAACTCTGAAGCATTTATTTGAGCTACAATTTATGAGGCTGGTAACTCTAATGAACGTATCCTCTGCAGCAGAGGTAACTCTGGGTCTTCCTTTCCTGTGGTGGTCTTCATGAGAGCCTGTTTTATCATTGCGCTTGATGGTTTTTGCAACTGCATTTGAAGAAACTTTCAAAGTTCTTGAGATTTTCCGGATTGACTGACCTTCATGTCTTAAAGTAATGATGGACTGTTGTTTCTCTTTACTTATTTGAGCTGTTCTTGCCATAATATTGATTTGGTATTTTACCAGTAAGGGCTATCGTTTCTATACCACCCATACTTTGTCACAATACAACTGATTGGCTCAAACGCATTAAGAAGGAAAGAAATTCCACAAATGAACTTTTAACAAGGCACACCTGTTAATTGAAATGCATTCCAGGTGACTACCTCATGAAGCTGGTTGAGAGAATGCCAAGAATGTGCATAGCTGTTTTAACACATTTTGGTTACTACATGATTCCATGTGTGTTATTCCATAGTTTTGATGTCTTCACTATTATTCTACAATGTAGAAAAACCCTTGAGTGAGTCGGTGTGTCCTAACATTTGACTGGTACTGTATGTCCATTGGCCATAGTGCCCATCTCAAGCAGCTCTTTGTGTGTATGTCTCTTCATTGCAGTGCATCCAACACCAGCCAGATCTTGTTTATATTTGAGTAAGCCTAATTTAAATAGCATTTAAATCCCAACTAGAGGATCATGGGTAAAGCAAGGTAGAGAAGGGTAGAAGGCTGAACAGAAGATTCCCGCATTTTACCAGCAGAGGGCACAACTAGTCCAATGCATGGTAGGCTATGGTATAGCACGGGCTTCAAAACGGCAAAGGTTTCTACGTATCTATATCCAACTGTCTGTGACCGATTTATGTAGGTTGAATCGGGATCAACTAAAAACAACAACGTCCAGCAGCCAACAGCTGAGACTCAAACCTGATTGGATGTGTTGTAGACCTAGGCCCTTGTCCAATTACATTAGATACACTCGCCATTCTTTGAAGTGACCCAAAACACGTATGCCGAAAGTCATACCACAGCGCCTATCTTAAGACACTCTGGATTCCTGCTGTCTGATCTGACGGGAACCTGATGGATTAAAACAAAACTAAATTTAAACTAGGCAAGTCAGTTAAGAACTAATTCTTATTTACAATAACGGCCAAGGAACAGTGGGTTAATTGCCTTGTTCAGGGGCATCGGATTCGATCTAGCAACCTTTCGGTTACTGGCCCAACGGCAGGTAGAAATGTAGACTTTACCGGAATGCTAACAGAACTACCATAGTAATGCTGCTAATACACAAGAGTAGTAATAGCTTGTGGACAGTGGGCTGTAATAATCAGTCAAGGTAATTGGTCAACAAAATGTCTAACGTAGGGATGGTTATCTTCTATGTTCAACATGTTAAAGACGCAACACAGTGTTTGTTATAAATATAAGCAGTAGATACATCAGGATTTTGGATAATGTAAAAGAAATACATATTATGGGCACCATAGAGATTAAATAAATGTCCTTTGATGAGGACATTGTTTAAGTTTAAGTTTATTTTATTTTTACAGGGATATTGCACATTAATCAACATTTCAGTAAAAGTGCCGGTTTTAGCCAGCAGGCTAATTTTCAACCACAGTCCCTGGGAAGGTTATTAAAAAACAATTACAATATAGACAATCATTGAGCAGTGAGCACACGCAGAGCAACATAGGACAAGCAAGACGTAGCATACAGACAGAGAAACATAGAACAAGCAAGACGTAGCATACAGACAGAGCAACATAGAACAAGCAAGACGTAGCATACAGACAGAGCAACAGAACAAGCAAGACATAACATACAGACAGAGAAACATAGAACAAGTAAGACGTAGCATACAGACAGAGAAACATAGAACAAGCAAGACGTAGCATACAGACAGAGAAACATAGAACAAGCAAGACGTAGCATACAGACAGAGAAACATAGAACAAGCAAGACGTAGCATACAGACAGAGCAACATAGGACAAGCAAGACGTAGCATACAGACAGAGAAACATAGAACAAGCAAGACGTAGCATACAGACAGAGAAACATAGAACAAGTAAGACGTAGCATACAGACAGAGAAACATAGAACAAGTAAGACGTAGCATACAGACAGAGAAACATAGAACAAGCAAGACGTAGCATACAGACAGAGCAACATAGGACAAGCAAGACGTAGCATACAGACAGAGAAACATAGAACAAGTAAGACATAACATACAGACAGAGCAACATAGGACAAAAAGCAGCAAGACAAAATTCATAAAAGCAACAAAGTGTTTCCACACCTCACGAGCTACAGACAACAGACACCATTGAAAGCGGCAATACACAGCTAGGGACCATGTTCACAAATCTGATTTAGCCATGTCTTCAAGCATTTTGTGAAAGTGTGATAGGTGGTGCAGTTATGTGTCTCTGATGGCAGTGTATTCCAGACATGGGAAGCTCTCACAGAGAAAACTGATTTACTAAAGGTGTCCTTAAGGGAACTATACAGTCACCTCTCATGGCAGACCTTGTGGATCTGCTGCCATATGTTTGGGTTTTCTGTTTAACAAAACTACTGAGTGGAGGGGGAGCCAGGCCATTTAGGATCTTGAATACAAGACATGCGTCGGTGTATTGCACAAGATTTTCCAAACTCAGGAGCTCATGTTTTCTGAGGATGTAACAGTGATGATGGCTATTGAGCTTCCTATCAAGCACTTTGAGAGCCTGTTTGTAGACAGACTGAATAGGTTTTAATGTTGTACAGCAAGCTTGGGGCCAACTAGTCAAGCAGTATGTTAAGTGGGGGAGTATCATAGATTTGAAGTACAGTTTTGCTACATCTGTTGTCAAACAATTTCATATAAATCTGCTATTAGCTAGGTTGAATTTGGTTATCTGAATGACCTTTTTCACATGCTTTTTAAAAGAGAGGTTGGAATCAATTATGATGCCACGGTACTTACAATCAGATACCACCTGGAGCTTCTCCCCTGACACATAGACATTTGGCTCAGTAGCATCTGTTGTCCTCTTTGTAAAGAACATGCAAACAGTTTTTTTCACATTGAGATGCAAACACGAGTCACTGAGCCACTTTGTAACCTGGACCATTACAGTAGTGAGTTCTTGTGCAGCTTGTTGTTTGCTCTTTGCATGCACATATATCACTGTATCATCTGCATACATTTGAACTTCAGACCCAGTACAGACAGAAGACAGGTCATTCATGTACAGGCTGAACAGGAGGGGCCCCAGTATTGACCCTTGGGGCACGCCCACATCATAGCTAAGAGTGGGCGACAGCTCATTGCTCACTCTGCCACACTGAGTTCTGCCTTCAATGTATAGTTTCATCCATCTCAAGGCATCGGGGGAAAGTTGAACTTGGACAATTTTGTGATGAGAATCTCATGGTTAACAGTATCAAAAGCCTTCCTTAGGTCCAGAAATATTTTTTTTTTTTTTTTTTCACTCCAAATGAATGCCAAAACTTTCTGCAAATACATTCCAATATTCCAATAAAAAATAGTTACTTCAAATGTTTAAAGTAATTGACATACCCTAAATAGTATTTGAATGGTCTGTAAATTAGATTATAGAATGTTGGCTAATAATGACACTGATGGTGGAATTATGTGCTTCTCATTTATGATCATAGTGTATATGTTGCTGCTGTTATTGCAGTAGCCACAGATTTTCAAACTACTTGACTACACAAATAAATTGTCGGATAAGGTTCAATCTCTGTGGCACTGGCGCGTTATCTGAGAACGAAGATGATGACATGACCGATTGCACCTGCGCATTTACAGGTTATTTGCATAAGTTGAAAGCTATTGTGTAGGCTATATTGAATGAAATACAATAAAAAAAATATATATATATATGTTATTGGATTTACTCAATAGAGTCTGCTAAACTTAAATTGGTCTCTTGTGCTGGGCAATGGGTTTAATATAGCTGACTCCTTACTCAACTTGGCAATGGGTTTAATACAGAATGCTGGTGACTCGTGACCCCACCCCCTCCATTCACTGGAATGCAATACATGGTATATGGAATTCTTACTGTCTTGTAGGGAGGGAACTTATCTACCTGTCTGAGCTAAAGTGGGGTGGGAAATATTCAGTCTCTACTAACCAGATATAGTTAGTTTTGGATGGGGACAGTGTCGTACACATCCAGCAACGTAGCTTTATGTGACCTGGTACTCTCCATGGTCCTGAAATCAATACACACTCAACTCAAATAATGACCTGGTACTCTCCATGGTCCTGAAATCAATACACACTCAACTCAAATAATGACCTGGTACTCTCCATGGTCCTGAAATCAATACACACTCAACTCAAATAATGACCTGGTACTATCCATGGTCCTGAAATCAATACACACTCAACTAATGACCTGTAGCTCAGTTGGTAGAGCATGGCGCTTGTAACGCCAGGGTAGTGGGTTCGATTCCCGACCACCCATATGTAGAATGTATGCACACATGACTGTAAGTCGCTTTGGATAAAAGCGTCTGCTAAATGGCATATATTATTATTATTATTATACTATTCATGGTCCTGAAATCAATACACACTCAACTCAACTCAAATAATGACCTGGTACTCTCCATGGTCCTGAAATCAATACACACTCAACTCAAATAATGACCTGGTACTATCCATGGTCCTGAAATCAATACACACTCAACTCAACTCAAATAATGACCTGATACTATCCATGGTCCTGAAATCAATACACACTCAACTCAACTAATGACCTGATACTATCCATGGTCCTGAAATCAATACACACTCAAATAATGACCTGATACTATTCATGGTCCTGGAAATCAATACACACTCAACTCAACTAATGACCTGATACTATCCATGGTCCTGAAATGAAATACACACTCAACTCAAATAATGACCTGATACTATCCATGGTCCTGAAATCAATACACACTCAAATAATGACCTGATACTATCCATGGGCCTGAAATCAATACACACTCAACTCAAATAAAATAATGACCTGATACTATCCATGGTCCTGAAATCAACATACACACTCAACTCAAATAATGACCTGGTACTCTCCATGGTCCTGAAATCAATACACACTCAACTCAAATAATGACCTGGTACTCTCCATGGTCCTGAAATCAATACACACTCAACTCAAATAATGACCTGGTACTATCCATGGTCCTGAAATCAATACACACTCAACTCAACTAATGACCTGGTACTCTCCATGGTCCTGAAATCAATACACACTCAACTCAAATAATGACCTGGTACTATCCATGGTCCTGAAATCAATACACACTCAACTCAACTCAAATAATGACCTGATACTATTAATGGTCCTGAAATCAATACACACTCAACTCAAATAAAATAATGACCTGGTACTATTAATGGTCCTGAAATCAATACACACTCAACTCAAATAATGACCTGATACTATTAATGGTCCTGAAATCAATACACTCAACTCAACTCAAATAATGACCTGGTACTATCCATGGTCCTGAAATCAATACACACTCAACTAATGACCTGTAGCTCAGTTGGTAGAGCATGGCGCTTGTAACGCCAGGGTAGTGGGTTCGATTCCATGGGACCACCCAAATATGTAGAATGTATGCACACATGACTGTAAGTCGCTTTGGATAAAAGCGTCTGCTAAATGGCATATATTATTATTATTATTATACTATTCATGGTCCTGAAATCAATACACACTCAACTCAACTCAAATAATGACCTGATACTATCCATGGTCCTGAAATCAATACACACTCAACTCAAATAATGACCTGGTACTATCCATGGTCCTGAAATCAATACACACTCAACTCAACTCAAATAATGACCTGATACTATCCATGGTCCTGAAATCAATACACACTCAACTCAACTAATGACCTGATACTATCCATGGTCCTGAAATCAATACACACTCAAATAATGACCTGATACTATTCATGGTCCTGAAATCAATACACACTCAACTCAACTAATGACCTGATACTATCCATGGTCCTGAAATCAATACACACTCAACTCAAATAATGACCTGATACTATCCATGGTCCTGAAATCAATACACACTCAAATAATGACCTGATACTATCCATGGGCCTGAAATCAATACACACTCAACTCAAAAAACATGAAGCAAAACTTTATTTTTAATCTAATTGAATTTATTTACAAGTTAAACGTAATGAATATTAACCAGGCTATTAGGACACAGTGTAACCTTTGCTTACAAAGGCATTTTCTGTAGAGTTTAAAAATGTATTAGGTAGTAATTTTCTCTCTGATAACTCATATAAAACATATTTTTACATGTGATTGTGATAAAGTATTCCCAATTCCCTTCTTATAATACTACTTTAGAGAGTAAGTCAATGAGAACTTCTAATATTATCCAAGAATAAGTTACCTTAACAACTCTACCCACATGTATAAATTACCTCAATTAACTCGACGAACCGGTGCCCCCCCGCACATTGACTAATAAAGTTTGATTAGATTAAATAAGATAAAGGCCAATAATGGCTTGTATTTCCTCACAAAATTACAATTTGGAGAGATGGGATATATGATCCATGAATCAGTCCTTTGGATTAATTGCGACCAAGGTGGGTTTATGAAAACCGTTGGAAAGTTATGTATAATTGGGTTGATATAACAAGATTTTACTAGGATACTGCCTTTCAACGTGTTTTCAATGTGTGAAGGTACCCCATCACAATACCATTAGGTCGATAAACAGGTATGTCAGGACATAATTGTTTCTTTAAAGCAGTTGGCTTCTCAACTAATCAATTGGTAATTGTCTCTTTCGTCAGGTCAAGGCAAGAGTGCATGGAAGTCTAGTATGGAATAGCATTTTTTTTCACATTGGAAGCAATGTCTATTACAGAGTATGTGGGGGCAGAATGAAAAGCCAGCAGCAGGCCTTGTGACACAGTCCCCCTCCAAAACTAACCATATTTGGTTAGTAAAGACCCTACTAAGTATTTCCCACCCCACTTTAGCTAAGAGCTAGAAAAGTTTTTCATGTTTTTAAAACCATATTTTGTATTTGTTTTCATAAATCACTTATTGCCTTTTCTTGTTGGCACAATAAAAGTAGCCATTGAATATATATCTTTTGAATGAGCAATCCACATCGCAAAGTTTTGAAATGCAGGCTTTTATTTTGAAGGTTTGCTCATTACCATATACACGTGACGTCATCCTTTGTGCTGCTAGCAGAAAAACGAGTCTTTGCCGTCAGGTTAAGTGCACCTACCTGACACTTCCTGCTGTCGTCGTTATGGGTTTTTCCTTTCATGCGCGTGGATGACGTTTCTTACATATATATCACTGCCATGTTTGTATGCCTTCATCAGATGTATTCAATTAGAATTTCCACGTCCTCCGGCTGAAGCGCTGCGACCTTGGGTATTAACTCACATTTGGAGGAATATTGGTTGCGGGGTAGTTTAGCCTGCATACGATAGGCCTACTACAAAGATTGGATTGTGATTTGGTGGTTGGAGTTTTTATTTTCGTTTACGCTACCCAGTTGATACAGCAGTGAGACGCAACAGCGAGGGACTGACCCTCCTATTTGTAGAGGTAAGCAACACCTAGGCTACTGTATTTTTGGTTTTCATTTTATTTCGAGCGTGTATCCTTTAATAAAAACACATTTTTTTTCTGTGCTCTATCGACTATCATGAACGCGGTGGCATAGAATGTTTACGTCATGACGAGTGCTTGTACAGGGTAAAGGTGATCTGAACGAGAAAGTGGGTGTACATTTGGCCGTCTCGTACGCATACAAATCTGGGCTAGGTCTATGCGACACTTTCTGCGTTGTCCTCGTGACTTTTGTTAACGAGATTTATTTGGCCTATTTTGACGACATTGAATGTGTCAACAGTGTCTCTCCACTGTCTCGCATGTAGGCTACAATTGGCAATGCAACGTAAAGATTAATGTGTTCAGGCTACTAATTTATCAAGTGTATTCATTTACGAACCAGTAATTCTGTAACCCTTTCTGCACTTTCCCGGCAGCCTTGTTAAGAGGTTTGCTACATCAGCAGTTATAACATATAATTTGACTTATAAATGAATCTACCCATTGACTATTGAAGAATATTACTTTATGCCTCATGAACCTAAACTGTTGTACCCCATCAGAACCGAAAATGTAAGATTGTTTTACAACAGTGTTTGTAAACAATGTAAACACACGCTATTATAGCCTCAACATGGTTCAAACTATAATTTAGATATCATGGATGGTCAGTCCTTGCATCCATGGCTCTGTCTATGAATTTGAATAATTACATTTCTCCAGCGCCCTCCATCTGATTTTTACAGGAAGTGGTGGGGAGTAGGCTGCACTTTTTTTATTCAACCTCTGATTGGCCCTTTTTTAATTAAGCAGTAAATATAAAAATATATTACCAACAGCCATTTTATAATTCCATTTTATACCAGACTACCCGACCTAGGCAACATTTGGATGCCCCTATTATTCTAAGAGGCAAAGTCCGCAATCTGTTCTCAATTTATTATCATGCAGCAAATCTTTAAAACATGTTGATCAAGTTGTTGGCATCTGAGTTTTATGGGTCCATATTGAACGTTGCTTCTGGAGCCTTCTGTTGGACCATAGCCTGGCTACCCCGACTCACCTCACCACTAGTGGAATAGTCACTAGTACCCCTACTCACCTCACCACTAGTGGAATATCCACTAGTACCCCGACTCACCTCACCACTAGTGGAATAGCCACTAGTACCCCTACTCACCTCAACACTAGTGGAATAGCCACTAGTACCCCTACTCACCTCACCACTAGTGGAATAGCCACTAGTACCCCTACTCACCTCACCACTAGTGGAATAGCCACTAGTACCCCGACTCACCTCACCACTAGTGGAATAGCCACTAGTACCCCGACTCACCTCACCACTAGTGGAATAGCCACTAGTACCCCGACTCACCTCACCACTAGTGGAATAGCCACTAGTACCCCGACTCACCTCACCACTAGTGGAATAGCCAGTAGTACCCCGACTCACCTCACCACTAGTGGAATAGCCACTAGTACCCGACTCACCTCACCACTAGTGGAATAGCCACTAGTGGAATAGCCAGTACCGACTCACCTCACCACTAGTGGAATAGCCAGTAGTACCCCTACTCACCTCACCACTAGTGGAATAGCCACTAGTACCCCGACTCACCTCACCACGGTGGAATAGCCAGTAGTACCCCGACTCACCTCACCACTAGTGGAATAGCCAGTAGTACCCTACTCACCTCACCACTAGTGGAATAGCCACTAGTACCCCTACTCACCACTAGTGGAATAGCCACTAGTACCCCGACTCACCTCACCACTAGTGGAATAGCCAGTAGTACCCCTACTCACCTCACCACTAGTGGAATAGCCACTAGTACCCCTACTCACCTCACCACTAGTGGAATAGCCACTAGTACCCCTACTCACCTCACCACTAGTGGAATAGCCACTAGTACCCCTACTCACCTCACCACTAGTGGAATAGCCACTAGTACCCCTACTCACCTCACCACTAGTGGAATAGCCACTAGTACCCCGACTCACCTCACCACTAGTGGAATAGCCACTAGTACCCCGACTCACCTCACCACTAGTGGAATAGCCAGTAGTACCCCGACTCACCTCACCACTAGTGGAATAGCCACTAGTACCCCGACTCACCTCACCACTAGTGGAATAGCCAGTAGTACCCCGACTCACCTCACCACTAGTGGAATAGCCACTAGTACCCCGACTCACCTCACCACTAGTGGAATAGCCACTAGTACCCCGACTCACCTCACCACTAGTGGAATAGCCACTAGTACCCCTACTCACCTCACCACTAGTGGAATAGCCACTAGTACCCCGACTCACCTCACCACTAGTGGAATAGCCAGTAGTACCCCTACTCACCTCACCACTAGTGGAATAGCCACTAGTACCCCGACTCACCTCACCACTAGTGGAATAGCCACTAGTACCCCTACTCACCTCACCACTAGTGGAATAGCCACTAGTACCCCTACTCACCTCACCACTAGTGGAATAGCCACTAGTACCCCTACTCACCTCACCACTAGTGGAATAGCCACTAGTACCCCTACTCACCTCACCACTAGTGGAATAGCCACTAGTACCCCTACTCACCTCACCACTAGTGGAATAGCCACTAGTACCCCTACTCACCTCACCACTAGTGGAATAGCCACTAGTACCCCTACTCACCTCACCACTAGTGGAATAGCCACTAGTACCCCTACTCGCCACTAGTGGAATAGCCCCTAGTACCCCTACTCACCACTAGTGGAATAGCCCCTAGTACCCCTACTCACCACTAGTGGAATAGCCCCTAGTACCCCTACTCGCCACTAGTGGAATAGCCCCTAGTACCCCTACTCGCCACTAGTGGAATAGCCCCTAGTACCCCTACTCACCACTAGTGGAATAGCCCCTAGTACCCCTACTCACCACTAGTGGAATAGCCCCTAGTACCCCTACTCACCACTAGTGGAATAGCCCCTAGTACCCCTACTCACCACTAGTGGAATAGCCCCTAGTACCCCTACTCGCCACTAGTGGAATAGCCCCTAGTACCCCTACTCACCACTAGTGGAATAGCCCCTAGTACCCCTACTCACCACTAGTGGAATAGCCCCTAGTACCCCTACTCACCACTAGTGGAATAGCCCCTCCTCACCACTAGTGGAATAGCCCCTAGTACCCCGACTCACCACTAGTGGAATAGCCCCTAGTACCCCTACTCACCACTAGTGGAATAGCCCCTCCTCACCACTAGTGGAATAGCCCCTAGTACCCCGACTCACCACTAGTGGAATAGCCCCTAGTACCCCTACTCACCACTAGTGGAATAGCCCCTAGTACCCCTACTCACCACTAGTGGAATAGCCCCTAGTACCCCTACTCACCACTAGTGGAATAGCCCCTAGTACCCCTACTCACCACTAGTGGAATAGCCCCTAGTACCCCTACTCACCACTAGTGGAATAGCCCCTAGTACCCCTACTCACCACTAGTGGAATAGCCCCTAGTACCCCTACTCACCACTAGTGGAATAGCCCCTAGTACCCCTACTCACCACTAGTGGAATAGCCCCTAGTACCCCTACTCACCACTAGTGGAATAGCCCCTAGTACCCCTACTCACCACTAGTGGAATAGCCCCTAGTACCCCTACTCACCACTAGTGGAATAGCCCTAGTACCCCTACTCACCACTAGTGGAATAGCCCCTAGTACCCCTACTCACCACTAGTGGAATAGCCCCTAGTACCCCTACTCACCACTAGTGGAATAGCCCCTAGTACCCCTACTCACCACTAGTGGAATAGCCCCTAGTACCCCTACTCACCACTAGTGGAATAGCCCCTAGTACCCCTACTCACCACTAGTGGAATAGCCCCTAGTACCCCTACTCACCTCAACTCTCACATTTGTTGCATTTAAACTAAACAAATATATAAATGCAACAATGTCAAAGCTTTTACTGGAGTTACAGTTCATATAAGGAAATCAGTCCATTTAAATAAGGAAATCAGTCCATTTAAATATGTTCGTTCGGCCCTAATCTATTGATTTCACATATGCATCTGTTGACATGTCTGGTGAATATGCAGACCGTCCGTGGAAGAACTGGGACATTTTCAACTTCCAGGAAGTGTGTACAGATCCTTGTGTATTGGGCCCCTGCATTATCATGCTGAAACATGATGGGATGTCGGTGGATGAATGGCACAATAATGGGCCTCAGGATCTGGTGACGGGCTCTCTGTGCATTCAAATTGGCCAGTTAGAAAATGCAGTTGTTTTGTTGTCCGTAGCTTATTCCTGTCAATACCATAACGCCAACATGGGGCGCAGTGTACACAACGTTGACATCAGCAAACCGCTCGCCCACACGACGCCATACACGTGGTCTGCGGTTGTGTGGCCGGTTGGACATACTGCCAAATTCTATAAAACGACATTGGAGGCAGCTTATGGTAGAGAAATGAACATAAAATTCTCTGGTAACATCTCTGGTGGACATTCCTGTAGTCAGCATGCCAATTGCACGCTCCCTCAACTTGAGACATCTGTGGCATTGTGTTGTGACAAAACTGCACATTTTAGTGGTCTTTTACAAGGTGCTCCTGTGTAATGATCATGCTGTTTAATCAGCTTCTTGATATGCCACATCTGTCAGGTGGATGGATTATCTTGGCAAAGGAGAAACGCTCACGAACAGGGATGTAAAACAAATGTGCACAACATTTGAGAGAGATTAAGCTTTTATTTCAGATCATGAAACATGGGACCAATGCTTTTTATAATTTTGTTCAGTGTTATTTAGCAGCAACTCAAAGCAACCAAGCCAACATGTTTCACTGGGAAATGACTGAATAATGCTGCTCTGACCAGGACTCTTCAGGGTCGAATTGTACATGCTTTGAATGATGAAGCAATGCGATTTGCGTTTTGGACTCCCACCACCACCACTGTGAAAGAGTTTATTTGTATCACACAAACCTGAGCACTGCTGCATAACGGCGTTAAGGAGGTCGTGCCAGTTAAAGGATGAAGTTCTATGAGATAGGACCAGGCCAAGTATGGTCTGACTATGCATGTATTGTGCTATTAATAAGGAAAGTGGGATATCTAGTGAGTTGCACAATTGAATGCATTCAACTGAAATGTGTCTTCCACATTTGAACCCAAACCCTCTGAATCAGACAGGTGCAGTAGTGGGGGGGTGGCTTAATCCACGGCATCGGTGTCTGGGGAACAGTTGTTATTGTGTGTTCACTGTTTTGCTCAACAGTAAGATCGGCAGATTTTTCTACCTTGCCGGCTCGGGATACGAACCAGTGACCTTTTTCAGTTACTGGCCCAAAACGCTCTTAACCGCTAGGTTACCTGTTGTGATATCTAGTCAGTATGAATGTCGATCAACCGTGGAACCTGACAGGATATGTTTGTATGATTTACTAATTGTGTTCCACTAGAGTACGATAGTGATCATGCCTGTGCCATAATGTGCTGTGATAACCAGTGATGTTGATATAACATCCTCTAATGGTCCCCCCTTCATTAAATCTCGTCACTGTTTGGTGCATTCCTTGACTGGTTTGCAGCTGAGAAGAGTGCCATTGTAGTCTTACGCTGACAATTTGCATACTTTGTCATTCCAGCCAACATTCCTAAGGAAAGCCCAGTTGACAGCTCTACATGTTTACTTTGTTCCATCGTAATCCAGTGTGATGTCATAGATATATTTTTTTGGTGCGTTTAAAAAAAGAAAAGAAGATTTGTGTCATTTGTTCCTTCCGTCCACTTGTCCCCGTATAACTATCAAGTTGTGTTGAGCTGAAACGGTTGTCATTGTCGCGTAGTGTTTTTTTTTAATATAAACTACTGTGGTGCATGGGAGAGAAAGTGAAACCAGAGAAACTGGTGACACAGGAAAGAGCGTTTCTCATAAACAATGTTTCTCAAGTTAACAGGAGTTTCACCTGAACTACACAGAGTATTTCCTGTTTAAAAAAAAATGGCTTATTATTTAAACAGTTTAGTCAGTGGTTTTATTTTTAATTTAGCTACTTTGATTAATTTGTGATACTGAATGGTGGGACAGTTTGTCACATTTTTTAAAAAGGTGAATTTAGTTGTTTCTTAGCAAGTCCAGGTCTGTTGTCTTCTAAATGGCTTGGTCATCATTTATAGATTTAATTGACTGTGTGCACATACCACTAGGGGTTTGTCAATTATTGTTGCTTACTGCAAAGGATCCACCCTTCGGCACCACTATTTACCCTTCTCACTGCAGTGCTATAGACGTATTCCATTGAAACTGCCCAGCAATCAGTGTATTACATGTTCAACCTGGTGTTCAACCTATCATCTCTGGCTAATGTCCAGAGCTCTCTGAGGTGAGTTTCTTCCAACTACTCCTCCACAGCCACTGGCAGAGCTGCTTTCACCAATCAAATCTTTTCAGATTTGTCAGTGGACATATCCAGACTGTTGGCCATGTGCTCTGTTATTAGACATATCCAGACTGTTGGCCATGTGCTCTGTTATTAGACATATCCAGAATGTTGGCCATGTGCTCTGTTATTAGACATATCCAGAATGTTGGCCATGTGCTCTGTTATTAGACGTATCCAGACTGTTGGCCATGTGCTCTGTTTTTAGACATATCCAGAATGATGGCCATGTGCTCTGTTATTAGACATATCCAGACTGTTGGCCATGTGCTCTGTTATTAGACGTATCCAGACTGTTGGCCATGTGCTCTGTTATTAGATTATTAGACGTATCCAGACTGTTGGCCATGTGCTCTGTTATTAGACGTATCCAGACTGTTGGCCATGTGCTCTGTTATTAGACATATCCAGACTGTTGGCCATGTGCTCTGTTATTAGACGTATCCAGACTGTTGGCCATGTGCTCTGTTATTAGACATATCCAGACTGTTGGCCATGTGCTCTGTTATTAGACATATCCAGACTGTTGGCCATGTGCTCTGTTATTAGATTATTAGACATATCCAGACTGTTGGCCATGTGCTCTGTTATTAGACGTATCCAGACTGTTGGCCATGTGCTCTGTTATTAGACGTATCCAGACTGTTGGCCATGTGCTCTGTTATTAGACGTATCCAGACTGTTGGCCATGTGCTCTGTTATTAGACGTATCCAGACTGTTGGCCATGTGCTCTGTTATTAGATTATTAGACGTATCCAGACTGTTGGCCATGTGCTCTGTTATTAGACATATCCAGACTGTTGGCCATGTGCTCTGTTATTAGATGTATCCAGACTGTTGGCCATGTGCTCTGTTATTAGATGTATCCAGACTGTTGGCCATGTGCTCTGTTATTAGACGTATCCAGACTGTTGGCCATGTGCTCTGTTATTAGACGTATCCAGACTGTTGGCCATGTGCTCTGTTATTAGACATATCCAGACTGTTGGCCATGTGCTCTGTTATTAGACGTATCCAGACTGTTGGCCATGTGCTCTGTTATTAGACGTATCCAGACTGTTGGCCATGTGCTCTGTTATTAGACGTATCCAGACTGTTGGCCATGTGCTCTGTTATTAGACGTATCCAGACTGTTGGCCATGTGCTCTGTTATTAGATTATTAGATGTATCCAGACTGTTGGCCATGTGCTCTGTTATTAGACATATCCAGACTGTTGGCCATGTGCTCTGTTATTAGATTATTAGACGTATCCAGACTGTTGGCCATGTACTCTGTTATTAGACGTATCCAGACTGTTGGCCATGTGCTCTGTTATTAGATGTATCCAGACTGTTGGCCATGTGCTCTGTTATTAGATGTATCCAGACTGTTGGCCATGTGCTCTGTTATTAGACGTATCCAGACTGTTGGCCATGTGCTCTGTTATTAGACGTATCCAGACTGTTGGCCATGTGCTCTGTTATTAGACGTATCCAGACTGTTGGCCATGTGCTCTGTTATTAGACGTATCCAGACTGTTGGCCATGTGCTCTGTTATTAGACGTATCCAGACTGTTGGCCATGTGCTCTGTTATTAGACATATCCAGACTGTTGGCCATGTGCTCTGTTATTAGATTATTAGACATATCCAGACTGTTGGCCATGTGCTCTGTTATTAGATTATTAGACGTTTCCAGACTGTTGGCCATGTGCTCTGTTATTAGATTATTAGATGTATCCAGAATGTTGGCCATGTGCTCTGTTATTAGACGTATCCAGACTGTTGGCCATGTGCTCCGTTATTAGATTATTAGATGTATCCAGACTGTTGGCCATGTGCTCTGTTATTAGACGTATCCAGACTGTTGGCCATGTGCTCTGTTATTAGATTATTAGATGTATCCAGACTGTTGGCCATGTGCTCTGTTATTAGACATATCCAGACTGTTGGCCATGTGCTCTGTTATTAGATGTATCCAGACTGTTGGCCATGTGCTCTGTTATTAGACATATCCAGACTGTTGGCCACGTGCTCTGTTATTAGATGTATCCAGACTGTTGGCCATGTGCTCTGTTATTAGACATATCCAGACTGTTGGCCATGTGCTCTGTTATTAGACATATCCAGACTGTTGGCCATGTGCTCTGTTATTAGACGTATCCAGACTGTTGGCCATGTGCTCTGTTATTAGACATATCCAGACTGTTGGCCATGTGCTCTGTTATTAGACGTATCCAGACTGTTGGCCATGTGCTCTGTTATTAGACGTATCCAGACTGTTGGCCATGTGCTCTGTTATTAGACGTATCCAGACTGTTGGCCATGTGCTCTGTTATTAGACATATCCAGACTGTTGGCCATGTGCTCTGTTATTAGACATATCCAGACTGTTGGCCATGTGCTCTGTTATTAGACATATCCAGACTGTTGGCCATGTGCTCTGTTATTAGACGTATCCAGACTGTTGGCCATGTGCTCTGTTATTAGATTATTAGATGTATCCAGACTGTTGGCCATGTGCTCTGTTATTAGACATATCCAGACTGTTGGCCATGTGCTCTGTTATTAGACATATCCAGACTGTTGGCCATGTGCTCTGTTATTAGACATATCCAGACTGTTGGCCATGTGCTCTGTTATTAGACGTATCCAGACTGTTGGCCATGTGCTCTGTTATTAGACGTATCCAGACTGTTGGCCATGTGCTCTGTTATTAGACGTATCCAGACTGTTGGCCATGTGCTCTGTTATTAGACGTATCCAGACTGTTGGCCATGTGCTCTGTTATTAGACATATCCAGACTGTTGGCCATGTGCTCTGTTATTAGACATATCCAGACCGTTGGCCATGTGCTCTGTTATTAGACATATCCAGACTGTTGGCCATGTGCTCTGTTATTAGACGTATCCAGACTGTTGGCCATGTGCTCTGTTATTAGACGTATCCAGACTGTTGGCCACGTGCTCTGTTATTAGATGTATCCAGACTGTTGGCCATGTGCTCTGTTATTAGATGTATCCAGACTGTTGGCCATGTGCTCTGTTATTAGACGTATCCAGACTGTTGGCCATGTGCTCTGTTATTAGACATATCCAGACTGTTGGCCATGTGCTCTGTTATTAGACGTATCCAGACTGTTGGCCATGTGCTCTGTTATTAGACGTATCCAGACTGTTGGCCATGTGCTCTGTTATTAGACGTATCCAGACTGTTGGCCATGTGCTCTGTTATTAGACGTATCCAGACTGTTGGCCATGTGCTCTGTTATTAGACGTATCCAGACTGTTGGCCATGTGCTCTGTTATTAGACGTATCCAGACTGTTGGCCATGTGCTCTGTTATTAGATTATTAGACGTATCCAGACTGTTGGCCATGTGCTCTGTTATTAGACGTATCCAGACTGTTGGCCATGTGCTCTGTTATTAGATGTATCCAGACTGTTGGCCATGTGCTCTGTTATTAGATGTATCCAGACTGTTGGCCATGTGCTCTGTTATTAGACGTATCCAGACTGTTGGCCATGTGCTCTGTTATTAGACGTATCCAGACTGTTGGCCATGTGCTCTGTTATTAGACGTATCCAGACTGTTGGCCATGTGCTCTGTTATTAGACGTATCCAGACTGTTGGCCATGTGCTCTGTTATTAGACGTATCCAGACTGTTGGCCATGTGCTCTGTTATTAGACATATCCAGACTGTTGGCCATGTGCTCTGTTATTAGATTATTAGACATATCCAGACTGTTGGCCATGTGCTCTGTTATTAGATTATTAGACGTTTCCAGACTGTTGGCCATGTGCTCTGTTATTAGATTATTAGATGTATCCAGAATGTTGGCCATGTGCTCTGTTATTAGACGTATCCAGACTGTTGGCCATGTGCTCCGTTATTAGATTATTAGATGTATCCAGACTGTTGGCCATGTGCTCTGTTATTAGACGTATCCAGACTGTTGGCCATGTGCTCTGTTATTAGATTATTAGATGTATCCAGACTGTTGGCCATGTGCTCTGTTATTAGACATATCCAGACTGTTGGCCATGTGCTCTGTTATTAGATGTATCCAGACTGTTGGCCATGTGCTCTGTTATTAGACATATCCAGACTGTTGGCCACGTGCTCTGTTATTAGATGTATCCAGACTGTTGGCCATGTGCTCTGTTATTAGACATATCCAGACTGTTGGCCATGTGCTCTGTTATTAGACGTATCCAGACTGTTGGCCATGTGCTCTGTTATTAGACGTATCCAGACTGTTGGCCATGTGCTCTGTTATTAGACGTATCCAGACTGTTGGCCATGTGCTCTGTTATTAGACATATCCAGACTGTTGGCCATGTGCTCTGTTATTAGATTATTAGATGTATCCAGACTGTTGGCCATGTGCTCTGTTATTAGACATATCCAGACTGTTGGCCATGTGCTCTGTTATTAGACATATCCAGACTGTTGGCCATGTGCTCTGTTATTAGACATATCCAGACTGTTGGCCATGTGCTCTGTTATTAGACGTATCCAGACTGTTGGCCATGTGCTCTGTTATTAGACGTATCCAGACTGTTGGCCATGTGCTCTGTTATTAGACGTATCCAGACTGTTGGCCATGTGCTCTGTTATTAGACGTATCCAGACTGTTGGCCATGTGCTCTGTTATTAGACGTATCCAGACTGTTGGCCATGTGCTCTGTTATTAGACATATCCAGACTGTTGGCCATGTGCTCTGTTATTAGACATATCCAGACTGTTGGCCATGTGCTCTGTTATTAGACATATCCAGACTGTTGGCCATGTGCTCTGTTATTAGACATATCCAGACTGTTGGCCATGTGCTCTGTTATTAGACGTATCCAGACTGTTGGCCATGTGCTCTGTTATTAGACGTATCCAGACTGTTGGCCATGTGCTCTGTTATTAGACGTATCCAGACTGTTGGCCATGTGCTCTGTTATTAGACGTATCCAGACTGTTGGCCATGTGCTCTGTTATTAGACGTATCCAGACTGTTGGCCATGTGCTCTGTTATTAGACATATCCAGACTGTTGGCCATGTGCTCTGTTATTAGACATATCCAGACTGTTGGCCATGTGCTCTGTTATTGGATTTATCCAGAATGTTGGCCATGTGCTCTGTTATTAGACATATCCAGACTGTTGGCCATGTGCTCTGTTATTGGATTTATCCAGAATGTTGGCCATATGCTCTGTTATTAAATTATTAGACTTATCCAGACTGTTGGCCATATGCTCTGTGGTTACCTACACTGGTAGTACTTTCTGTTTTTTTAAACATTTTGTGCATTTTCTGAATTTCTCATCTAGTGGTTGACCTTGATCACCTTGCAGCAGATGGTGCAGCATGTGTAGGCAATGGGCCTAATCTGGAGACAATGGGATATGATCAGATTTTAATGAGGAATTATGTTACAAGCTTAACTCTCATTTGCATCTGTCTAGTTTGAGAGGCAAAAGTGGGTCGTTTTGATTTAATCAGTCAACCGTGGCGTACCTTCCCTAATATACACGACTGTGACTGTCAGGCAGATCTGGCATAGTACATCTCTCGGTGCAAATGTTATCACATAAACCGGCTTCTATTTAAGCGATAATGCCGCGAGGTGGTGTTATGGCCGGTAACTCACCAGAAAACTGAAACCACGAACCACCGCATATAGGAGCGGCAGGGTAGCCTAGTGGTTAGAGCATCGGACTAGTAACCAGAAGGTTGCAAGTTCAAACCCCCGAGCTGACAAGGTACAAAATCTGTCGTTCTGCCCCTGAACAGGCAGTTAACCCACTAGGCCTTCATTAATCCCTTTGTAAAGGCAATCGCAGGCAAAATGTCAGTACAGAGACAAAGTGGAGTCGCAATTCATTATCTTGCTTCACGACATCCACCATTGTTCCTGTACCCAAGAAAGCAAAGGTAACTGAACTAAATGACTATCGCAAGTGCTTTGAGAGACTAGTTAAGCATCGTATCACCTATACCTTACCTGACACCCTAGACCCACTTCAATTTGCTTACCACCCTAATAGATCCACAGACGATGCCATCACACTGCCCTATCCCATCTGGACGAGGAATACCTATGTAAGAATGCTGTTCATTGACTACAGCTCAGCATTCAACACCATAGTACTCTCAATGTTCAATAAGCTCCGGGTCCTGGGTCTGAACCCCGCCCTGTGCAACTGGGTCCTGGACTTCCTAACGAGCCGACCCCAGGTAGGGATGGGGTTCAGACCCAGGACACCGAGCTTAATGACCTTGAAGGGTACTATGGTGTTGAATGCTGAGCTGTGGCCACGCACACCTCCAACTCAATCATCAAGTTTGCAGACGACAAAACAGTAGTAGGCCTGATTAGCAACAATGACGAGACCGCCTACAAGGAGGAGGTGAGGGCCTTGGTTAGAGTAAATAGCTTTTCACTCAATGTCAACAAAACAAAGGAGCTGATCGTGGACTTCAGGAAACAGCATAGGGAGCACCCCCCTATCCACATCGACGGGGCCGCGGTGGAGAAGGTGGAAAGCTTCAAGTTCCTCGGTGAATACATCACTGACGATCTGAAATGTTCCAACGACACAGACAGTGTGGTGAAGAAGGTGCAACAGCGCCTCTTCAATCTCAGGAGGCTGAAGAGATTTGTCTTGACCCCTAAAACCCTCAAACCTTTACAGATGCACAATTGAGAGCATCCAGTCGGGCTTCATCACCGGGTGCAAACTGCCTGCCCTCCAGGACACCTACATCAAATGATGTCACTGGAAGGCCAAAAAGATAATCAACCACGTGAGCCACAGCCTGTTCACCCCGCTTATCATCCAGAAGGCGAGGTCAGTACAGGTGCGTCAAAGCTGAGACTTAAAAACAGCTTCTCGGTCCCATCAAGGCCATCAGACTTAAATAGCCATCACTAGCCAGCTTCCACCCGGTTACGCAACCCTGCACCTTCGAGGCTGCTGCCCTATAGACATAGACATGGAATCACTGACCACTTTAACAATGGACCACTAGTCACTTTACTGTTTTACTCATATGTGTATGTACTGTATTATATTCTACTGTATTTTAGTCTATGCCACACCGACATTGCTCAATCTAATATTTATGCATTTCTAAATTCCATTCTTTTACTTTGTATTGCTGTGAATCGCTTTTAGATTCTACTTCACTGTTGGAACTAGGAACACAAGCATTTCGCTACACCCGCAATAACGTCTGCTAAATATGTGTCTGTGACCAATAAAACTTAATTTCAGTCTATCAGCATTCAGGGCTCAAACCACTCGGTTTATAATCGGAGTTAGAATCCACTATTCAACAATGCCGTGGTGTGACTGTCAAGAAGGGTGTTGTAGAGCATTATTTTCAGATCTATACGGACAGTGATTAAACACTTCCTGAAGTAGTTCCAACAATAGGTGCCTTACTACCACTGCACCAAGCAGCCTTTACAGAGCTATAAAGATGTTTTTATTTTTATTGAACCAGGTAGGCCAGTTGAGAACAAGTTCTCATTTACAACTGCGATCGGGCCAAGATGAAGCAAAGCAGTGTGACACAGACAACAACAGAGTTACACAAACAAACGTACAGTCAATAACTCAAGTTACAGAAAGCTAAACCAACAACTACACATACTGAAAATGCATGTCCAATGAGGGGAAAAACAGTTTGTTGTTTTTGTCGAGACTTTTGTATATATTTGTATATATTTTTTTTGTAGCATCTGATGACCTAAGGTGGTGAGTGATGAACATGAAATTCTCCGTGCGGCCATGACGCAGGTGGAGCTAGACTCTGTCAAATCCTCCCAAGTGTTTCTTGTTTGACCAGCGATTTTCTTTTTCAGCAACTGGTATTGTTGAATTCGGTTGGCCATTGGCAGGTTTGCGAGGAACAAACTTACTGTATTTAGCTTCTAGCCTTTTTAGCTTTTTATCATTTGCATTGTGACGTCCTGGAGTAACGGACAGCTTGTGTCCTAACAAGACAAGCAATTTTTCGGTGCCAGGCAAAATGATGCTGTTATGGATGTATACACATTTTTAAATAGAAAACAGCTTATGCAAATAGATATACTTTGCTGTTGTGCTGCGGAGTTGGACGAGACTTTGTTAGCCATAGTTGGCTAGCTGGCAAGCAAGGGATTAGAATGTTGCCAATTTACATGGCAATTGAACAAATTCCTACTGGTTAGAGCGCTATAGAATTGTTTCCTTTGGTTACTGAAGTATAAGCGGGATAAACAGCTCCACTCTCTACTAGGCCCGGGACGATACCATTAGCACTTTTTTTTCCCCCATGTCATAAATGAAAACACGAAGCAGGCAACTCATTAGCCCTTTTTAAAAACATGCTATTTGTAAAATATGGTGTGCTATAGCTTGGAAAATAAATGTGCATCTGAATGATAACAGAATGTTTTATCAACATTTAGGGATGATTTCCTAAATAAGTTAAATCCGCTTTTTTGTTTCCTTGCTACGATACCAAGGAGTAAGGCGATACGGGTTTGATCCCGGTTCTTCTCTACATTACCTTGGACGTCCCCACCGCACTATCCGTGATTTCCAGATAATGTACAGTGGCGAGAACAAGTATTTGATAACCTGACGATTTTGCAGGTTTTCCTACTTAAAAAGCATGTAGAGGTCTGTAATTTTCATCATAGATACACTTCAACTGTGAGAGACTGAATCTAAACAACAATCCAGAAAATCACATTTTATGATTTAAGTCATTAATTAGCATTTTATTGTATGACATAAGTATTTGATACATCAGAAATGCAGAACTTAATATTTGGTACAGAAACCTTTGTTGGCAATTACAGAGATCATATGTTTCCCGTAGTTCTTGACCAGGTTTGCACACTGCAGCAGGGATTTTGGCCCACTCCTCCATACAGACCTTCTCCAGATCCTTCAGGTTTCGGGGCTGTCGCTGGGCAATACGGACTTTCAGCTCCCTCCAAAGATTTTCTATTGGGTTCAGGTCTGGAGACCGGCTAGGCCACTCCAGGACCTTGAGATGCTTCTTATGGAGCCACTCCTTAGTTGCCCTGGCTGTGTGTTTTGGGTCGTTGTCATGCTGGAAGACCCAGCCACGACCCAACTTCAATGCTCTTACTGAGGGAAGGAGGTTGTTGGCCAAGATCTCACGATACATGGCCCCATCCATCCTCTCCTCAATACGGTGCAGTCGTCCTGTCCCCTTTGCAGAAAAGCATCCCCAAAGAATGTTTCCACCTCCATGCTTCACGGTTGGGATGGTGTTCTTGGGGTTGTACTCATCCTTCTTCTTCCTCCAAACATGGTGAGTGGAGTTTAGACCAAAAAGCTCTATTTTTGTCGTCTCAGACCACATGACCTTCTCCCATTCCTCCTCTGGATCATCCAGATGGTCATTGGCAAACTTCAGACGAGCCTGGACATGCGCTGGCTAGAGCAGGGGGACCTTGCGTGCGCTGCAGGATTTTAATCCATGATGGCGTAGTGTGTTACCAATGGTTCTTTGAGTCTGTGGTCCCAGCTCTCTTCAGGTCATTGACCAGGTCCTGCCATGTAGTTCTGGGCTGATTCCTCATGATCATTGATGCCCCATGAGGTGAGATCTTGCATTGAGCCCCAGGCCGAGGGTGATTGACCGTCATCTTGAACTTCTTCCATTTTCTAATAATTGCGCCAACAGTTGTTGCCTTCTCACCGAGCTGCTTGCCTATTGTCCTGTAGCCCATCCCAGCCTTGTGCAGGTCTACAATTTTTTTTCCCTGATGTCCTTACACAGCTCTCTGGTCTTGGCCATTGTGGAGAGGTTGGAGTCTGTTTGATTGAGTGTGTAGACAGGTGTCTTTTATCAGGTAATGAGTTCAAACAGGTGCAGTTAATTAATACAGGTAATGAGTGGAGAACAGGAGGGATTCTTAAAGAAAAACTAACAGGTCTGTGAGAGATGGAATTCTTACTGGTTGGTAGGTAATCAAATACTTATGTCATGCAATAAAATGCAAATTAATTACTTAAAAATAATACAATGTGATTTTCTGGATTTTTGTTTTAGATTCCGTCTCTCACAGTTGAAGTGTACCTATGATAAAGATTACAGACCTCTACATGCTTTGTAAGTAGGAAACACTGCCGATTTGGCAGGCTATCAAATACTTGTTCTCCTCACTGTACATAGCGTTGGCGTTTTATCCCTTTTACTAATGAAGCTCACTCTAAATAGGATCATTTTGGGAAGCCTCCAATGGAATGTCACACTGTCATCTACTGTTACAATTCCCAGGTTGCACAGAAACGCACACCAAGTGTGTCTTGTGTTAAGCTGCTCTCCTTGGGGAGGGGTGCGCCACTGCTAAGGGAATACAGGGGAAACACTGCAGGTGGAGGCTGCTTCCCAGGGAATTGCTTTGGCCTGACTTTTTTTTTCAAATGTCAATGTACTGCAGATGGAGGAAATCACTGAAAACTATTGAGATGCACCCCCATAGCATGGCCTGTTTCCCCCCTCAAAGGATGATGAGGGCATCTGTGATGTGGGACTCTCAGTAGGCATTATTTGGCCAGAGTTTAGTGCTGCAGCCACTCAACTGACTGGCACCTATGCTGTGTCAGCGCGAGGCTGCAGGCTATGCAGCCCCCCCCATTGCCCCCCTTCGCCTGTCACCCTTAAGACCCATTTCTGCCAGTCCAGTGGAGACTAGACGCGTAATTAGTAAGGCAATGTGGTGTTTGCAAACCATCAAAACAGTGACTCGCTCCTACAGGTTTGTGCACTGCAACATCCGTAGAGTACGACACTACATCACACAGGAAGTGGCGCTGGTCCTGATCCAGGAACTTGTCCTCTCCTGTCTAGACTACTGCAACTCGCTGGTCTCCCCGCTTGTGCCATCAAACATTTTTATGTCGGCTCTGGGATTCGAGCCAGCAACCTTTCAGTGACTGGCCCAACACTCTTAACCACTAGGCTACCTGCCGCCCTGCAAACCCTTACAATTTATGCAGAGCGCTGTAGCCCGCCTGGTGTTCAACTTTCCCAAGTTACATGTCACCCAGATCCTCCGCACACTCCACTGGCTTCCAGTCGAAGTTCTCATCCACTACAAAACAATGTTGCGTGCCTACAAAGCAGCAAGAGGAGCTCTGGATAAGGCTGCCTGTAGGGTTTGAGCAGAGCCTGGATAAGGCTGCTTCCCTACCTTCAGGCTCTGCTCAAACCCTTCACCCCAACCCGAGAACTATGTCCTGCCACATCTGGTCTTTTGGCCCTCCCACCCCTACAGGAGGGCAACTCCCTCTCAGCCAGGTCCAAGCTCTTCTCTGTCCTGGCACCCTAATGGTGGAACAATTTTTGTATTTATTTATTTAACTAGACAAGTCAGTTAAGAACAAATTCTTATTTACAATGATGGCCTAGGAACAGTGGGTTAACTGCCTTGTTCAGGGTCAAAACGACAGATTTTTACCTTGTCAGCTCGGGGATTCGATCCAGCAACCTTTCGGTAACTGGCCCAACGCTCTAACTAGGCTACCTGCCGCCCCAACAAGCTTCCCAATGAACTCCCTGCCCATCTTCTGAAAACATCTGAAACCCTACCTCTTTAAAGGGGATCTTAAATAATCCATGATATATATATATATATAAATGCTTCCCCTTACTTGCTCTGTCTTTGCTGATGGCTACTTTGAGAAAAAATGTACTTACTATGACTGCGATATATGTGGTTCTCCCACCTAGCTATCTGAAGATGAATGCACTAACTATAAATCACTCTGGATAAGGCTGTCTGCTTAATGACTAAAATGTAAATGTGTGTTTTGCATCACTACAGTATTATCCCAGTCTCTTTTGTATTTTGATTGACGTTAACGTAAATCCCCACGACAACCATTAACGTCATGTAAGAGTGTCCGCCCCAGTGGCAGCTGTTTCCATATCTGGCATGGCAAGAGGCAGCATCGCTTGCCAACTTTAGATGTGCAAGCTATCAGTTTGCAGGCTAACTAGAGCTCTGGTTTTTACGTCCCAAACCGTACATGATATTAATACACACACACACAGCACATCATACTTTTTTACAAATGTGTGGTGATATAACTGCATATCATGTGAAATGTCTCCAAACATCATGCAATGCATTTTTCTCATTGTTAACCTCGTATAGATCGTCTTCATGCTAATAAGGAAAACGGCATGTGTAACTAAACACGTGATTAGGCGTATCTTATATCTTCATTGACTCCGCCCTGCTGACACACTGGATGAGGGTGTGTATGGAAGCAAAGTTGAAAGGTCACTTAGTAAGGCTCCTGCTAGAAGTTTAACCCGACCCCACAGATTTGGGATCAGCTTTGCCTCCCTCACTCCTAACCTCATCACAGGACATGCAGTACAAGTTAAACATGTGGACACACCTCCTCATTCCAGTATTTTCCCTTATTTTTAAATATTTTTTTTAACATTTTTTTTTTACATTGTAGAACAATAGTGAAGACATCAAAACTATGAAATCATGTAGTAACCAAAAAAAGTGTCAAACAAATCAAAATATATTTGTGATTTAGTAGCCACCCTTTGCCTTCAAAGCTTTGCACACTTTTGGCATTCTCTCAACCAGCTTCACGAGGTAGTCACCTGGAATGCATTTCAATTAACAGGTGTGCCTTGTTCATTTGTGGAACTTCTTTCCTTCTTAATGCATTTGAGCCAATCAGTTGTGTTGTGACAAGGTAGGGATGGTGTCCAGAAGTTATCCCTATTTGGTGAAAGACCAAGTCCATATCATGGCAAGAACAGCTCAAATAAGCAAAGAGAAACGACTGTCCATCATTACTTTAAGACATGAAGGTCAGTCAATATGGAAAATGTCAAGTACTTTGAAAGTTTCTTCAAAGTGCAGTCACAAATACCATCAAGCGCTATGATGAAAGTGGCTCCCATGAAGAGCGCCACAGGAAAGGAAGACCCAGAGTTACCTCTGCTGCAGAGGATAAGTTCATTAGAGTTACCAGCCTCAGAAATTGCAGCCCAAATAAATGCTTCACAGAGTTTAAGTAAGACACATCTCAACATCAACTGTTCAGAGGAGACTATGTAAATCAGGCCTTCATGGTTGAATACCTGCAAAGAAGCACTACTAAAGGACACCAATAAGAAAAGACTTGCTTGGGCTAAAAAAACACGAGCAATAGACCGTGGAAATCTGTCCTTTTAGTCCGAGTCCAAATTTGCGATTTTTGGTTCCAACTGCTGTGTCTTTGTGAGACGCAGAGCAGATGGACGGATCATCTCCACATGTGTGGTTCTCACCGTGAAGCATGGAGGAGGAGGTGTGATGCTGTGGGGGTGCTTTGCTGGTGACACTGTCAGTGATTTATTTAGAATTCAAGGCACACTTAACCAGCTTGGCTACCACAGAACTCTGCAGCGATACGCCATCCCATCTGGTTTGCACTTAGTCCCACTATAATTTATTTTTCAACAGGACAATGACCCAAAACACACCTCCAGGCTGTGTAAGGGCTATTTGACCGAGAAGGAGAGTGATGGAGTGCTGAATCAGATGACCTGGCCTCCACAATCACTCGACCTCAACCCAATTGAGATAGTTTGGAATGAGTTGGACCGCAGAGTGAAGGAAAAGCAACCAACGAGTGCTCAGCATATGTTGGAAAAGCATTCCTTATGAAGCTGGTTGAGAGAATGCCAAGAGTGTGCAAAGCTGTCATCAAGGCAAAGGGTGGCTACTTTGAACAATCTAAAATATATTGTTCATTTTGATTTATTAAAAAAAAACTTTTTTTGTAATTTATATTTTTTACATGATTCCGTGTCTTCACTGTTCTACAAAGTAGAAAATAGTAAAAAAATAAGCACCATTTGAATGAGTAGGTGTGTCCGAACTTTTGACTGGTACTATATGTCAAACTAACCTTAAGTCAGTGTCTACTCCTCTGTCTGCTCTTTGCCACAGTTAACAGTTTTTAGAGTATGGGTGATATTCCTAAACGTTACAGTTCAACTGTAATTAAAATCATTAATTTTATAGCTTCTTGATTCTCAACTGGTATTCAAATTGCATGGACCTATTGCGGTGCAATTACGCTCTTAGACATTACTTTTTGGTAAGAGTTGTAATTGGCAGTGCCAAAAGCTCCTCCATTTCCTAAGACCCAGTGGCCCTGGCTCTGAACGAGAGAGGCAGAAGTACGAAGGAGCTCTGACAGAGGCTAATGAAACCCGATTTTCAGCTCTTCTCTCTCTTTCCCACTTCTCTGTCTCCCTCTCCGGGCACCTCCCTTTCACTCTCTCTCCTGGACCCTGAATGTGCCTGGAGTTCTCTCGTCTGAAAGGCCTATACGAGAGTCCATTCACACCCTCAGTAGGGAGGCAGGTCTGCTGGAAAAGGGCCAGAGTGAGAGCTGAAGAATTTCTCTAAAAAGCCTCTAGTCACGACCCTCCCTTTTTATGCCTCCTTAAGTTTCCCCTGACGACGGCAGTTGGCTTTCCCCCAATAAATTATTCTAACAATCACCAATTTAGGTTAAAAACTAAGGGTATACTTACTATTAAAAGCTCTGTGATATGGCCAAAATATCAGATCACGGTAGTCCAATTTGTAAGTCGCTCTGGATAAGAGCTTCTGCTAAATGACTGAAATGTAAATGTAAATGTAGTTTTAGAATTTGATGGTATGATGGTTTTTGAGTGTTCTTAATTAGTGCGTGACCCTAGGGGGGGGGGGCAACACATACATTCTAAGTGATTTTCAGTGGGTATTTTTTCCCCATTCTGATTTTGTTTTACACTTCAATTCAACTATAACCAAAAATAACTTCCTGCATTTTAATACATTTCTCTGTTTACAGCACTCACTTGAGAATTTCCCAAAAATCAGGGCCTTATTTGTTTTTTTACCTAATGTTGCAATTGCGATTTTTAGATCAAATAGATCATAACACTTTGGTGAGCTGTTAGTATCATGGACATAAAATGATTAATTGAATTCTATATAATAGTGGGTACATTGAATACAGTGTTTTGACATGAAAATGCCAGGGAGTTATTGTGACAGGGTAGGAACCACTGTTGGTTAGTGTTTCCTTGGGGACCCTATAATCTTTGGCTGGATTAAATATTTATTAATGTATCCAACATTCATGCTACGCCTTTTCCTCTTTGATTTAGATGATACTGTTGCTCAAACATGCTGATTTTAGGCTATAACATCACTGGTCAGGCTGTATAGCTAGCTACTTTGTTCTGACAGCTGCCTAGCTGGTGTCGTGTCTGGACTCATTAAATGTGAAGACTTATATCAACTCAGTTCTCTGTTTAATTATGTGATTAAACTAATAATGTAAACATTATTAGGAAGTTGGGGCACCACGGAAAATGTTTGAGATTACAAAGTTGATATTTTTCCGAATAGAACTCTTCAGTGATTTTTAATATCTGATCAATTAAGTCTTCTATTAATTTAATTATTACGTCCTCATTGCTGAACGTCGTAAACCCTTGTATATTGCTGATTCATTTTGGAAACTAGCGTTCGTGCCGATATCCAAATTGGTTTAATTGATTTATTTACTAACTAATAATCACACAATTACATAAACAGATATTGGTTACTACTAACAATGATAGAAAAGTCCCTAGTGGACTAAGCCAATATGATGGCTTGGTAGACAAAGGAAAGGGGTGGGGACTGAGAGAGAGCGGGAAAGACTAAATGGATTCCCTACACACAGACTGTAATTATATTAATTGAAATGCTAATCCTTTGCACATAAACTGCCGTTCATTCGAGAATAATCGCAACGTACATATTTATGCCCGTATGTTGTTGTCTTCTCTGTTGGAATCCTCGATCGTCCTGTGGAGTTCATTAGAGTCTCTGGTTAACTTTCCCGGAAGTCACAATGTATTTCGTGGTTAGAATGCATACTTCAGAGTACCATTCAGAAATATTCTCATAGAATAGATGCTTCGGCGGTTGTCGGCGCTCTCGTTCTAGACTTGCGTAACTTCTAGCTGCAGACTAGTAATTATGCGTGTAAGATTTGCTCTTATTCTGTAGTGATCGATAGTCTCAGAGTTTAACCCTTTCCAGCCATTCCAATGTGCAAACTCCGTCTTAATGTATATTTTGTAGGATGGTGTTTTATATTTGTGGAAGAAGGGGAGGTTCTATGATGCCTGTGATGTCTGGGTTCATGCGGGTGTGAGTTTTATATGAAAACCTTCTAAATGGGAGTATGGATTAACATCACATGACATCTTTTCACAAATAGCTTCATGTTTAATCACACACGTTACACAATATTTAGAGGTAAACGTGACAGCTGGGAAATGTATACTTTTAAGAGATACAGTTGTGTGTTTCCTGTCATGAGATCACCAAATGAAACACTACTCGTCATGACTGTCCCTTAAGTATCCACGAATCATTCCCACATTCTCAAAAGTAGAAATATTGTTTAGTTCTCCCATTTTGGGGAATTAGGAGTTATGAACTAAGAGAAGCACTTTGTTCTGGTTGACACACTCGCTCAATACTGCATGGCAGTTTCTACCAGGTATTTATGACCTGTCATAAAACTGTAGAGAGAGAGGGGGGCTGCTCTGATCCTCCCCCCTCCCAGGGCATGTCATGACACTAGCTAGCTAATAAATGTACTAACTAGCGATTTAGCATGCATTAGCGGCTAACACGATTTAGCCCAACTAAAAAAGACAAACTAATTGTTTGCAGAAACACAAACTAATAGTGTAATTATAACCCTTGTGGATTTATTTTAAGTAGCAAAGTGTAAACATCGTCGTCGACGTTTTTGCATGTGCTGCATTGACCATGCAGACTGAACACAAGTGTCTCGTAGTCGAGGAACAACAAATGTGCTCCTTGAGTGTCAGGGGGCGTGGCTTCGTTCTGTGTTGAAAGGGGCATTGAGAGAGATGACTCAAGTAGCGGTGTAAACTATAAAAATGGACGTTACACACAGCATATCACATTTAAAAAAAACATTCATAAACATTCAAATACCGTTATAGAAGGTAAAGTAAAAACCTAAACCGGTCTGTGCATCAATACCTGTGTGTGTGTGTGTGTGTGTGTGTGTGTGTGTGTGTGTGTGTGTGTGTGGTAAAATACAGTATACCGCCCAGCTCTATCGACTTACTATTCTGCGCTCCAGTTTTCATTTTGGAGATCCTTCAGAAGCTTAGAGAATGACTGATTTTGATGAACGCTTAACATTTTTGCACCGATTGTCTAATAAAGCTTGGGATAATGGATAAGTTTTGTTCTAGTAGTTCTCGGAGGTTATACTGAGATCTGGTATGAATGGATGATCTGCAATAACATTTTGCGTGTCGATGCCCTTGCAACTTTCAAGTTTCTCACACAGGCTGACGTAAACCTAGCTTTTTTTAACATGTGTACAGCAGGCCATAGCCTTTTGAATCTTTGGTACCACTGTCAGACATTACTCTCTTGCTGCAGATCCCTTGCGAATCACCACCTAAACCATCTGTTTTGAACTCGCCAGAGTTTGAAATCCACCATATTTACAATCGGAGCCTGTGGGGCTTTGACCTTTTCCGAAACTACCTTTGACCGGCTTTGAAACTCAATGGGCTTGTGCTTCTTCCTCGACTGCCTTCCTGTCTACACTGTGATGGGACGTGATGTTTCTCAAATCTCTGCAGTGCTTGTTTGTGACATCCAGAGCGAGTTCCTCTAGGGGACTGGTGACTTTGTAGAGTGTGCCATGACTGAGCAGTGTTCCTCTTAGGGGACAGCTGACTGAGTAGAGGACAAAGGTGGTGCAAACGAACATCATCTGAAATGGTCCACCCACACAGTCAGAGGGGTGAAGAAGGCGCAACAGTGCCCCTTCAACCTCAGGAGGCTGAAGAAATTTGGCTTGTCACCTAAAACCCTCACAAACTTTTACAGATGCACAATTGAGAGCATCCTGTCGTGCTGTATCACCGCCTGGTACGGCAACTGCTCCGCCCATAACCGGAAGGCTCTCCAGAGGGTAGTGAGGTCTGCACAACTCATCACCGGGGGCAAACTACCTGCCCTCCTGGACACTTACACCACCCGATGTCACAGGAAGACCATAAAGATCATCAAGGACAACAACCACCCGAGCCACTGCCTGTTCACACCGCTACCATCCAGAAGGCGAGGTCAGTACGGGTGCATCAAAGTTGGGACTGAGAGATTGAAAAACAGCTTCTATCTCAAGGCCATCAGACAGCTAAACAGCAGTCACTAACTCAGAGGATGCTGCCTACATTGAGACCCAATCACTGGCCACTTGAATAAATGGATCACTAGTAGAGGTCAACCGATTAATCGGAATGGCCGATTTAATTAGGGCCGATTTTTCAAGTTTTCATATCAATCGGGAAATCAGTATTTTTGGGTGCCGATTTTGCCTTTTAATTATTATTTTTTTTGACACCTTTATTTAACTAGGCAAGTCAGATAGTCTTATCTTATTTTCAATGACGGCCTAGGAACGTTCTGCCTCAAGGGGCAGAACGACAGATTTTTACCTTGTCAGCTTGTGGGATCCAAATCTTGCAACCTTACAGTTAACTAGTCCAACGCTCTAAGTACCTGATTACATTGCACTCCATGAGGAGCCTGCCTGTTACGCAAATGCAGTAAGCCAAGGTAAGTTGCTAGCATTAAACTTATTTTATAAAAAACAATCAATCAACGACTGTCATTGCTCCAATGTGTACTTAACCATAAACATCAATGCCTTAAAATCAATACACACGTATATATTTTTAAACCTGCATATTTAGCTAAAAGAAATCCAGGTTAGCAGGCAATATTAACCAGGTGAAATTGTCACTTCTTGCGTTCATTGCACGCAGAATCAGGGTATATGCAACAGTTTGGGCCGCCTGGCTCTTTGCGAACTAATTTCCCAGAATTTTACGTAATTATAACATAACATTTGAAGGTTGTGCAATGTAACAGGCATATTTAGACTCATGGATGCCACCCGTTCGATAAAATATGGAACGGAATAAACGTTTTGTTTCCGAAGTGATAGTTTCTGCATTTGACCTAAGTCTCGTATTTCTGTGTGTTTTATTGTAGTTAAGTCTAGAGCAGACTGATAGAGCAGACTGACTGAGGGGTGGAAGGCAGCAGCAGGCTCGTAATAGTCAAAGGTATATGGTTTAGAGAGAGGTAGTCAACGCGTTATAATTCCTGTAATAACTCGCGGCAGAACTTGAAAGGTGTTCCTTCGTTATTTTACCGTTCATGTCTTGATCTACTTCAGATAAGGTCTGTGTTTCGTGTGAGCTGTGTGTGTGTGTTTTACAGATGGCAGAGAAAAGCAGAGCACCAGTGTGGGACTATTACATGGAATTGGCACCGGGGAAAGCAAGGTGTCTTATTTGTGATAAAGATGTAAGCACGGGTTCAGCAACGGCTAAATCATAAAATACCACCAACCTGTGGAATCACCTTAAGAACACACAACCATAAGCCCACAGGATGTAGTATATTAAGTTAAAATAAGTGTTCATTCAGTATTGTTGCAATTGTCATCATTACAAAAATGTGTGCCGATGAATCGGTAGCGGCTTTTTTTTGTCCTCCAATAATCGGCATTCGGCGTTGAAAAATCATAATCGGTCGACCTCTATTCACTAGGCACTTTAAATAATGTTTACATATCTTATATTACTCATATCGTATGGGTATACTGTATTTTATACCATCTATTGCACCTTGCCTATGCCGTTCAGCCATCATTCATCATTATATTTATATGTACATATTCTCATTCACCCCTTTTTATTTTTAGATTTGTGTGTATTAGGTAGTTGTTGGGGAACTGTTAGATTACTTGTTAGATATTACTGCACTGTTAGAAGCACAAGCGTTTCGCTACACACATGGTTAGCATATGTTTGTGTGACCAATAAAATTAGATTTGTCCTCCTATTTTAATCTGTCTTCAGTACAACAAAAATCCCTGAGAATGTTAACAATGATTGCCTTGGTGTGCATCGCACAAAGAGCTGCAGCTGCCTATGCCCCCCGCCCCACACCCTTGGAAGGTCAAAGATCAAATGACGAATGATTCTGCATCAGTCTGAATACAAAAGGTCATGCTCTGAAGATAGCGTCACAAAAGGAGAATGTGAATGGAAAGGGATTTATTTTTGTCTGGTGCTTAGAGATGGATATATTGGCTGGGTGTAGCATAGCATGTTTAAACAACTAACAATGATGCATAGCATGTTTTAAACGACTATCAATGATGCATAGCATGTTTAAATGACTAACAATGATGCATAGCATGTTTAAACGACTAACAATGATGCATAGCATGTTTTAAACGACTAACAATGATGCATATACCCCCCCCTAAAAGATTTAGATGCACTATTGTAAAGTGGCTGTTCCACTGGATGTCATAAGGTGAATGCACCAATTTGTAAGTCGCTCTGGATAAGAGCGTCTGCTAAATGACTTAAATGTAAATGTAAATGCATAGCATGTTTAAACGACTAACAATGATGCATAGCATGTTTAAACAACTAACAATGATGCATAGCATGTTTTAAACAACTAACAATGATGCATAGCATGTTTTAAACAACTAACAATGATGCATAGCATGTTTTAAACAACTAACAATGATGCATAGCATGTTTTAAACAACTAACAATGATGCATAGCATGTTTTAAACAACTAACAATGATGCATAGCATGTTTTAAACGACTAACAATGATGCATAGCATGTTTTAAACGACTAACAATGATGCATAGCATGTTTTAAACGACTAACAATGATGCATAGCATGTTTTAAACGACTAACAATGATGCATAGCATGTGTAGGGTACAAGATAAACAACGCACATCCTCATCCTACACAAGTTGGCTGTGCCTCAGTCTCTTTACAGCGGTTTCTCTCTGGGGTTTGCATTGACAGATGAAGACTGACTCGACTATTAGCAGGGACAGTCGTCACCTCCAAGGCAAAATGGTTCAGTTGAAGCCCCCCCCCCCCTCCCCCCGCTTGGGCGGGCACATGAAACATTAGGTCGTCACCCACTTATTCCCTGCTGCTAACGGAGTCCAACTGTGTGTGTGAAGTGGTACTGGCTAGTTCTTTTGTTGCAGTTTGGACTACAACACACCGTTGCCAGCCGTTTAGCTGGTGTTTGTGTTAATAATAATAATAATAATAATATATGCCATTTAGCTGACGCTTTTATCCAAAGCGACTTACATACATTCTACGTATGGGTGGTCCTGGGAATCGAACCCACTACCCTGGCGTTACAAGCGCCATGCTCTACCAACTGAGCCACAGAAGGACCACAACAATATTAATGCTAAAGTTTACTAAAGGTTCAGGAAATGCTTCCCATCTTTCTATCTTAGGTCTGACAAGAGTGATGGCTGCACCTTCTCTCCACCTGATCAAATGGATATATGACATCTGAGAAGCTTTAGGGGAAAAGTCTGCCCCCCCCTCCACCCACAATTTTATTTTTGAAACTTGCTCTTGGATATTCCTGCGTCATGACGTGGTCCGTGTGGTGCTGGCTCATGCAGACTCAGAACAAATTGCGAGTCCTACACTGACTCATTCCTGGAAGACTCCAATTGGATGACCTGAATGGGAAAAAGTTCATCCCAATTCCTGTTAGGTCTTTGGCTCCTGGCAATGTGGCATGTCAGTAATAGCGATGGATGACGATAAAATTACTATAGCAACAAGGCGTTGGAACTGCTTTAAAAAAATTAAATGATCGTTCTAGAATCATAATTTAGCAAAATAAAGTTCAAATCCCAAAGTCACTGTTTTAATTGTTCCTATTTTTAAATCTTTAAAAAATGTTTAATAAACACACATTTTAGCTCGACATTAAATTATTTCACTAATCAGTGGTGATGGAGCAGCTGGCTACGGAACGGGCAAGCTATTTGCATTGCAAAAACTAGTGTAGGGCGTGAGATGCAACTGAAATGTTGTAGGTCAGGAGAGAGCGAGAGGGTGGAGGAGACAAAGACTAGTGTAGGGCGTGAGATGCAACTGAAATGTTGTAGGTCAGGAGAGAGCGAGAGGGTGGAGGAGACAAAGACTAGTGTAGGGCGTGAGATGCAACTGAAATGTTGTAGGTCAGGAGAGAGCGAGAGGGTGGAGGAGACAAAGACTAGTGTAGGGCGTGAGATGCAACTGAAATGTTGTAGGTCAGGAGAGAGCGAGAGGGTGGAGGAGACAAAGACTAGTGTAGGGCGTGAGATGCAACTGAAATGTTGTAGGTCAGGAGAGAGCGAGAGGGTGGAGGAGACTTGGCTTGAAGCGCAGGGCATCTTTGTTATGACTTGCGTTATCTGAATTAGGCCCACAGAATTATACCTATGGAGGAACATTGAATGTCTGAACTTCAGTTGGCTTAACGTTGGACCACCTAGCTAGCTAGCTAATGTCGTGTCTGACTATGATTACATTATGACATGCTATTTTATCAAATCGATTACCTACTGTTTAATAGATTACGTGATTTGAATTGAACCATTAATAACCTGAGGCACCACGGAAACAGGAATTTATAAATAGACTGGTTATCTCCCGAATCCACTCTGAAGATCTTTAATATCGATAGCAGTCAATTATTAATCGGCACTTTTATTAGTCTCATTCCGATGGTCGTAAAGTACTTGGTTATCTGCACAAACCCTGGCTAACGAGTTGACTGAGCAATACATATTGGCTTAATTATTTATACCTAAATAATCACACAGAATTACATATACATACACAGGATAGATTATACATCAATTACTAATCATGTCATGAAAAGCCCCTAGTGGGCTAACCCAATATGATGGCTAGTTACACAAAGGAAGGGGATTGGGCTTGAATGAAAGACCGGGAAGACTGAAGGACAAAGGGATTGGGTCTCTATCGGACTTTGAACTTATGCTACCGTAAATACAGAATCTTATCCAGCAGAGATTGCCATTGCCCTTTTGAATAATCGTTCTGGTCTTTTTGTTGTAGAAGCAGGTACGTTGAAGTACCCTCAGTTCTTAGGAGATTCTCTCCTCGTCCTAGGCTACGTTCTCAACTGCAGCTGATAACTAGACATCTAGGATGTATCACTACTTCTTTAGTGAATAATAGTTCAAAGTTGATACCATAATCCGCTCGCGCTGTATTCTGGCTGGTCTAGTCAATTCACCATTCCAGCGTGGTGATCGTCACCTCCACGTTGAAATTCACCCTTTTTTTAAAACGTTAGGACAGGAGTCCTAACATTTCTGGAACTAAGGTTGACTTCCATCAACAGGCTTTTGTACTCGGGGAGAGATGTGTGTTTCATAGTTCTCAACCAATGTCTGTTAATTTGGGCGTGGCCACTGAGTGAGCAGAAGTTTACTTATGAAAATGATTCTAATTTAGAAGCTAAAATCACATTTCATCTTCACACAGTTTCATATTTAAATTACACAACAATTCCATGTGAATCTGATAACTAGAATGTGTAGACTTTCCAAGATACAATTTGTTGTGCTGTCGTCAGAAATAATATCCCAGACAAACTGATCTGAGATCATATTCTTTAAGTACCAATGGACACTTTTTCAACTGGTTGAGAAAGGGAAATATTGATCCATTCCCCAACCTTTTGATGTGACCATACTCTCTATGTTAACAAAGGGCTTTCCAAGAGTCTATTCTGCTATTCTGTAGAGTGGAGAGAAAAGGGGGGGAAAGGTATTTATGGGGGGGGTCATAAACCTCAGCCAACAGGGTCAAAGTCGTGGCAACTAACAAGCACCTGTGTCCAGAGCGGCACAGTTAATAAATCCAAAGTGAAACGTGATAATTATAGTATCCTTAACGAGCCTCGAAAGATCGCCCCCCCCGCCTCTACTTATTTGACTGGTTTGTGAATCACTGACACCGTTCCCCGGTTAGAGGGGAATAAGGCAATCCAAGAGTTGTAACGCACACAGGAACTGTATTTACACACACAGAGGAAGATTAACATGGGGATGAAAGTGGGCAATGTAGTGGACTGATATTGGTTCTGTAGGAAGGAATTTTTAATATATATATATATATAATCTGACGAGCAGTACTAACAGTCATCAAGGACTGTATAAATGACATATAATCACTGAACATTTTTACAGGTTACACGCTATACTGAGTCAGCATACATAATACAACAATGAACTATTAAGAACAAGTGTGTGTGTGTGTGTACACGTCACACATCTCACTTTGGGCACGCACACCATCCCACAAGCCCAGATATGTTTCAGTCCAGTTCTTGACGTTGATCTCTGCCGCTGCCTGAAGGAGACTAACAGTGTTGTGGGACCTGTATAGTCAAGAGGATGGGCAGGATGTCCGGGCCCCTAGTAACATCTCTATCACACAGATCAGAGAATTTGAGAGGCAGGTTTATGGTAACCCCTCGACTCTCAGGCGCCAGACGTGGGTTTATGGGGAGTGGAGTGTGCAGCTCAGGGTTGTGAGGTGCTGGTAACAGTCAGCAGAATTCAAATAACACACTTTTTTGTAATGAATAAGTCCAATGTGAAATGTGAAAACTATAGTTTTTTCAACTAGCATTGAAAAGGTTAATCCATTCTTCTCCAATGAAAAATCTCTAATTTCTGAATCACGTTTGTAACGTCACTAGGCTACTAGTAGCGTCACTAGGCTGCTAGCCGCGTCATGCTAGTAGCGTCACTAGGCTTGGAGGGTTTGGGCCAGATTGCCTTGCGAAGATGTCCAGCTGGCAGGCAGGCAGACACTGGAATAAGTTTGAGTGACAGTGAGGGCTTTGCATAAGCACTTTTTTTTTTTGTGGGACTGGTGGAAAAAATGTCTGGAACATAAAATAACGTTGTTAACCGTTTCCTATGCTTTTTTAAATAACGGTTCTGTTCCGGAACAGTATAGATGACTTTCGTTCTGATTCTGTTCCATAAAATGTTCATTTTTATGTTTTTGGGTTCTGTTCCCTGAATGGGTTCGAACCTCTGATAGGAACTGACCTTCAACAATTCAGATGCACTCCAAAGCCTTAATATTCCATTTGCTTTAGCATCTTGCTTCCCGGGACCACCCATACGTAGAATGTATGCACACATGACTGTAAGTCGCTTTGGATAAAAGCGTCTGCTAAATGGCATATATTATTATATTATTATTGCTTGATGCCGACGCGTATTAGTAAATATCCAGTGCACTCAATGTTCCCTTTCCTAGGCCCAGGGTTGACCACTCTTCACTGCCCGTTTATTTATTAGTGAATGCTGTTTTCCTCCGGGCAACCATCAAACGGCACTCTGTAATCCACGCAGCCTGCCTGAAATTCTGAGCTGCGAGCTGTTGCCATGACAACGCCTGCAGAGCCAAGAGGGGTGCGTTTGTGAGCAGTGGGAAGGGGACGAGCAGTAACATCTGGCCCAGTTGTCTTCCAGCGAGGGAATGGGGTTTTCACTTGATTGTTTGCTCGTGACTGCCTTTTCTGGTACATCTTCACCTTATAGTTCTACTTGTGAGCTGAAAACCAATTGTTTGCCTCAAGTTTCTCATAAATGTTTAGTATCACATGGTCCTCTATATTCTTTCACCCCACAACAGTTTTCTGATTCCACATTCATCTTAAATCTTTACCCCACGATGACAATTCAATGAACTACTCCACATTATAATCTGTGATCCCATTTCGGCCACCAATGGGAACTTTGTCAATTCAGGTTGCAGTATGCTAACTCGGTCACTCAGTCACTCCACACATGTGCTTGCAGCAGCAGCTACCGAATCAGTCTCACTACAGCTGCTACCGAATCAGTCTCTATTAAGATGGACAGCGTGTATAATGTATTGCCTTGCAGATTAATTGTTTACTGAAATGATTGTCAAGCCAGACTTCATAGCAGACTTCATTTTTTTTTGATAACATAGCTACAGTATTTAGCTTTTTAATGTGTATAGTATTGCTTACTAGGTGTGTCCAATCAATTTTGTAACCACTCCCTCTTCTAATTAGGGCTAATTGGGAAAAGCTGTTCAAAAGGGGACATTGTATTATTTCTTGGTACTCCCTGAGGAAGGCCATGCAGCCGAAACGTGTCGTATTTTAAAAAACTTTTTCTATTCAACATGCCATACAAATAAGGGCATTTTAAATCATTATACGAAGAGTGCTTTGGTCCTCCTTTTCCAGACTTCATAGTACTCTGAATAATCTAAACATCCAACCATCCCAGCAGACTGTCTATAGACTGTACAGTTTGATTTACAGTGGGGTCTGAAATGGACACCCTTGATAAAGTTGAGCAAAAACGACTGTATAAAATAAATTCCCCCTTTTTTTGCATACCATATAACTCAGTTTTTGAATTGTTCTTTCATACTAATACAATTTGTTTAAAAAAAAAATGTAAATTTTGCGCAATTTTTTTTTTTTCTCTCCTGTTTTCAATACCTTGCAAGGCTACCGGCACTGAGCCTTTTTGTATTTTGAGTTGTGGAACACATTCATCCATACAGAATATCTCCTGATCCTTGATAATCTTTGTCTGCGCTGAATTATGATCGAAGAGAATTCTCTTGGTAGATAATGCAGTCAGCATTTGATTGTGAGGAAGTCAGGTGAACAAAAGGACTTGAGTTCCTGTATGTTGTTATGATCACACCATGTCTCGTTAATCATAAGGCGTACCACCCCCCGCCCTTCTTACCAGAGAGATGCTTGTTTCTGTCGGTGCGATGAGTGAAGAAACCAGGTGTCTGTACCAATTCCGACAGCGTGTCTCGAGTGAGCCATGTTTCTGTGAAACAAAGAACGTTAGTCTCTGTCTCTCTGGAAGGCAACCCTTGCTCGGATTTCGTCTACCTTGTTGTCAAGAAACGACATTGGCGAGTAGCATGCTTGGGTGCACGATGTGCCCGTCTACGGAAGACCGCCTGATCAGAAGACCGCTCCTTCTGCGGTGCCGTTGTTTTGGGTTGCCGGCTCGGATCCGATCCATTGTCCTGGGTGGTGGGCTAAACGGAGGATCTGCTTCGGGAAAGTCGTATTCCTGGTCGTAATGTTGGTGAGTTGACGTTGCTCTTATATCCAATAGTTCCTCTCGACTGTATGTAACAAAACCTAAGATTTCCTGGGGTAACAATGTAAGAAATAACACCAAACAACAACATACTGCATAGTTTCCTAGGAACACGAAGCGGCCATCTCTGTCGGCGCCGGATCGTGTATATTCCTCCCCCCCAAGCAGACACATCGACGGCCCTGAACGAACTTCATCTACTCTATGTAAACTGGGAACCACATATCCCGAGGCTGCATTTATTGTAGCTGGGGATTTTAACAAGGCTAATCTGAAAACAAGGCTCCCTAAATTCTATCAGCATATCAATTGTGCAACCAGGGCTGGTAAAACCCTGGATCATTGTTATTCTAACTTCCGCGACGCATATAAGGCCCTCCCCCGCCCTCCTTTCGGAAAAGCTGACCACGACTCAATTTTGTTGCTCCCAGCCTATAGACAGAAACTAAAACAGGAAGCACCCGTGCTCAGGTCTGTTCAACGCTGGTCCGACCAATCGGATTCCACGCTTCAAGATTGCTTTGATCATGTGGACTGGGATATGTTCCGCATAGCTTCGAACAACAACATTGATGAATACGCTGATTCGGTGAGCGAGTTTATTAGCAAGTGCATTGGTGATGTTGTACCCACAGCGTCTATTAAAACATTCCCCAACCAGAAACCGTGGCTTGATGGCAGCATTCGCGCAAAAAACTGAAAGCGCGAACCACTGCTTTAAATCAGGGCAAGGTGACAGGAAACATGAACGAATACAAACAGTGTAGCTATTCCCTCCGTAAGGCAATCAAACAAGGTAAGCCTCAGTATAGAGACAAAGTAGAGTCGCAATTCAACGGCTCACACACGAGAGGTATGTGGCAGGGTCTACAGTCAATCTCGGACTACAAAAGAAAAACCAGCCACGTTGCGGACCACGATGTCTTGCTCCCAGACAAACTAAACAACTTCTTTGCTTGCTTTGAGGACAATACAGTGCCACTGACACGGCCCGCTACCACAACCTGCAAGCTCTCCTTTACTGCAGCCAACGTGAGTAAAACATTCAAATGTGTTAATCCTCTCAAGGCTGCAGGCCCAGACGGCATCCCCAGCCGCATCCTCAGAGCATGCGCAGACCAGCTGGCTGGTGTGTTTACGGACATATTCAATCAATCCTTAACCCAGTCTGCTGTGGGTCTCGACCCCGCCGTGTGCAACTGGGTCCTGGACTTCCTCAAGGGCCGCCCCCAGGTGGTGACGGTAGGTAACATCTCCACCCCGCTGATCCTCAACACTGGGGCCCCACAAGGGTGCATTCTCAGCCCTCTCCTGTACTCCCTGTTCACCCATGACTGCGTGGCAATGCATGCATCCAACTCAATCATCAAGTTTGCAGACCACACTACAGTGGTAGGCTTGATTACCAACAACGACGAGACGGCCTACAGGGAGGAGGTGAGGGCCCTCGGAGTGTGGTGTCAGGAAAATAACCTCACACTCAACGTCAACAAAACTAAGGAGATGATTGTGGACTTCAGGAAACAGCAGAGGGAGCAGCCCCCCTATCCACATTGACGGGACAGTAGTGGAGAGGGTAGTAAGTTTTAAGTTCCTCGGCATACACATCACGGACAAACTGAAATGGTCCACCCACACAGACAGCATCGTGAAGAAGGCGCAGCAACGTCACTTCAACCTCAGGAGGCTGAAGAAATTTGGCTTGTCACCTAAAGCACTCACAAACTTCTACAGATGCACAATCGAGAGCATCCTGTCGGGCTGTATCACCGCCTGGTTCGGCAACTGCTCCGCCCACAACCGTAAGGCTCTCCAGTGGGTAGTGAGGTCTGCACAACGCATCACCGGGGGCAAACTACCTGCCCTCCAGGACACCTACACCACCCGATGTCACAGGAAGGCCAAAAAGATCATCAAGGACAACAACCACCTGAGCCACTGCCTGTTCACCCCTCCAGAAGGCGAGGCCAGTACAGGTGCATCAAAGCTGGGACCGAGAGACTGAAAAACAGCTTCTATCTCAAGGCCATCAAACTGTTAAACAGCCATCACTAACACTGCTAACATACAGTGCCTTGCGAAAGTATTCGGCCCCCTTGAACTTTGCGACCTTTTGCCACATTTGCCAATCGAGAATCTGTGGAAAGAACTGAAAACTGCTGTTCACAAATGCTCTCCATCCAACCTCACTGAGCTCGAGCTGTTTTGCAAGGAGGAATGGGAAAAAAATTCAGTCTCTCGATGTGCAAAACTGATAGACATACCCCAAGCGACTTACAGCTGTAATGGCAGCAAAGGGTGGCGCTACAAAGTATTAACTTAAGGGGGCTGAATAATTTTGCACGCCCAATCTTTCAGTTTTTGATTTGTTAAAGTTTAAAATATCCAATAAATGTCGTTCCACTTCATGATTGTGTCCCACTTGTTGTTGATTCTTCACAAAAAAATACAGTTTTAAATCTTTATGTTTGAAGCCTGAAATGTGGCAAAAGGTTGCAAAGTTCAAGGGGGCCGAATAGTTTCGCAAGGCACTGTACTTACTCAACTCTAGCCACTTTAATAATGGAAAAATTGATGTAATGTATCACTAGCCACTTTAAACAATGCCACTTTATATAATGTTTACACCCTACATTACTCATATACTGTACTCTATACCATCTACTGTATCTTGCCTATGCCGTTCGGCCATCACTCATTCATATATTTTTATGTACATATTCTTATTGCTTTACACGTGTAGACTGTAGACTGTAGAGCGGGACTTCCAACAGCAGAGCTATTGATTCAGAACTAACGGCGAGCAGTGTGTGTGTGTGTGTGTGTGTGTGTGTGTGTGTGTGTGTTAATGTAGTCTAAAAGCTGGGGCACTACGATCCAGAGGCTCCGTACGGAGGGTGTGACGCCTCCGGTGGTTTGCGGGGTCCTAACCGATGCTCTGTAGCACATCGCCGTGCGCCTCCAAAATGTTTTAACAATGCGAAGGGCTCCGCATTGACATGATTGGTTGCCGGTAGGTGGGGGCGGGAGGTACTGTACACAAACATACTTCCTTGACAACTTCCTCGATGACAGCTCTGCTCCGCAAAGCACAATAATTATGAATGCCCTGACTTCTGCGGAGGGCCTTTTCACAGCTGTACAGCCACTGCAGACGTTGGAATGACCATGCAAATCCTTCTAGTGTTCTCATCACTTAAAGGTCATGGGGGATAATGGAATACAGTGTATGTGGAGATTGGGGGGGGGGATTCGGCAGAGTCATTTGGAGGAGATGATCAACAGATACTGCACTGACATCGGAGTGTTAATTGTTTCAGAACATGTATTTATTTTCCCGTTTTTAAGAACAAACATCCATTTGTCCTGGATGACTTCCGATTACAGGAGGGCAATAAGGGCAAATCCCTCGTCCCGTAACATTCTGGCACACTTTCACTCCTCTCTATTCAACCCATGTGTTATTCCTCTCCTAGTTTAATCTCCCCTGCCCTGTATATCCTTCTCTTCCCCCCTCTTCTTCTCCTTCTCTAGTAAAAGCTGCTGCTGCTGTCTCCTTGCTCATTGTGTTTGTACATGGCAGTCTGACCACTGCTCTGTCTAGTACATCCTCCTGGCTGTCTAGCAATCACGCCCTCGATCTCATTACATATTCACTGCGTGCTTGGCACTCCCTCTTCTCTCTTCATCCTCTCCTCTCTCTAACCTCTCTTCATCCTCTCCTCTCTCTAACCTCTCTTCATCCTCTCCTCTCTCTAACCTCTCTTCATCCTCTCCTCTCTCTAACCTCTCTTCATCCTCTCCTCCCTCTTCACTCTTCATCCTCTCCTCCCTCTTCTCTCTTCATCCTCTCCTCCCTCTTCTCTCTTCATCCTCTCCTCCCTCTTCTCTCTTCATCCTCTCCTCCCTCTTCTCTCTTCATCCTCTCCTCCCTCTTCTCTCTTCATCCTCTCCTCCCTCTTCTCTCTCTTCATCCTCTCCTCTCTCTTCTCCTCTCCTCCCTCTTCTCTCTTCATCCTCTTCATCCTCTCCTCTCTCTTCTCTCTTCATCCTCTCCTCTCGCTTCTCTCTTCATCCTCTCCTCCCGCTTCTCTATTCATCCTCTTCATCCTCTCCTCTCTCTAACCTCTCTTCATCCTCTCCTCCCTCTTCTCTCTTCATCCTCTCCTCCCTCTTCTCTCTTCTCCTCTCCTCGTCCTCTCCTCTCTCTCTTCATCCTCTCCTCCCTCTTCTCTCTTCGTCCTCTCCTCTCTTCGTCCTCTTCATCCTCTCCTCGTCCTCTCCTCTCTCTTCATCCTCTCCTCTTTCTAACCTCTCTTCGTCCTCTCCTCTCTCTTCTCTCTTCATCCTCTCCTCTCTAACCTCTCTTCGCCCCTCCTGTTTTCCTCTAGGGGCTGTTTTTGAAGGTTCTGGCTGACGTCCAATTGAACCAGAGAGGAGCATTTCAGTCAGGCCCAGTCTTGCTCTGTCTCTGTGTCTCTCACCCCCCTGTCTCTGTGTCTCTCACCCCCCTGTCTCTGTCTCTCTAACCCCCCTGTCTCTGTCTCTCTCCCCTCTGTCTCTGTCTCTCTAACCCCTCTGTCTCTCTAACCCCTCTGTCTCTGTCTCTCTAACCCCTCTGTCTCTCTAACCCCTCTGTCTCTGTCTCTCTAACCCCTCTGTCTCTCTAACCCCTCTGTCTCTGTCTCTCTAACCCCTCTGTCTCTGTCTCTCTAACGTCTCTGTCTCTCTAACGTCTCTGTCTCTCTAACGTCTCTGTCTCTCTAACGTCTCTGTCTCTCTAACGTCTCTGTCTCTCTAACGTCTCTGTCTCTCTAACGTCTCTGTCTCTCTAACCTCTCTGTCTCTCTAACCCCTCTGTCTCTCTAACCCTCTCTGTCTCTCTAACCCCTCTGTCTCTCTAACCCCTCTGTCTCTGTCTCTCTAACCCCTCTGTCTCTCTAACGTCTCTGTCTCTCTAACGTCTCTGTCTCTCTAACGTCTCTGTCTCTCTAACCTCTCTGTCTCTCTAACCCCTCTGTCTCTCTAACCCCTCTGTCTCTCTAACCCCTCTGTCTCTCTAACCCCTCTGTCTCTCTAACCCCTCTGTCTCTCTAACCCCTCTGTCTCTGGGTGCTAACCCCTCTGTCTCTGTCTAACTCTCTGTCCCTCTGTCTCTGTCTCTCTAACCCCTCTGTCTCTCTAACCCCTCTGTCTCTCTAACCCCTCTGTCTCTGTCTACGTGTCTCTCTAACCCCTCTGTCTCTCTAACCCCTCTGTCTCTGTCTACGTGTCTCTCTAACCCCTCTGTCTCTCTAACCCCTCTGTCTCTGTCTACGTGTCTCTCTAACCTCTCTCTGTCTGCTTTAGTAGTAATCCCTCCCTGATCTCCCCGCCACTCTACAACCACCCCTGACATATATCGAATAGATAAAGGCAGTCATGTGAGTGCTGCTGGTCATCTGCTCTCTGTTTCTGTCTAACTGGGCGCTCTGTCTAACTGGGTGCCTAAGGCCAGGGTGCACAGAATCCAAGTGTGTGACTGTTTCTGTCTAACTGGGCGCTCTGTCTAACTGGGTGCCTAAGGCCAGGGTGCACAGAATCCAAGTGTGTGACTGTTTCTGTCTAACTGGGCGCTCTGTCTAACTGGGTGCCTAAGGCCAGGGTGCACAGAATCCAAGTGTGTGACTGTTTCTGTCTAACTGGGCGCTCTGTCTAACTGGGTGCCTAAGGCCAGGGTGCACAGAATCCAAGTGTGTGACTGTTTCTGTCTAACTGGGTGCCTAAGGCCAGGGTGCACAGAATCCAAGTGTGTCTGTTTGGATGCGCGTGTGTCTTTTTGGTTGACTGTGTGTATGTGGCTAGCAGTTTGTCTGTAGAGAGCGAGACCGAGCAAAGGGTTTCTGAGACAATGCCGCATTTGTGCGTCTTTTGAGTCTCTCCACATAATCCATTTTGTCTGATCCGTCTTCCACAGAGCTGTATTGAGTAAGGAGTCATGAGTCTTTTTTTCCCTTCTCTTTCAGCGCTATGACATCAGGCCGGATATGAAGTAGACTGTGACTTTGTCACTAATGCACCTTATACCACCCACCACTGCGACTTGTATGCTCTAGTCGGCTGGCCCTCGCTACATATTCGTCGCCAGACCCACTGGCTCCAGGTCATCTACAAGTCCATGCTAGGTAAAGCTCCGCCTTATCTCAGTTCACTGGTCACGATGGCGACACCCATCCGTAGCACGCGCTCCAGCAGGTGTATCTCACTGATCATCCCTAAAGCCAACACCTCATTTGGCCGCCTTTCGTTCCAGTTCTCTGTTGCCTGTGACTGGAACGAATTGCAAAAATCGCTGAAGTTGGAGACTTATCTCCCTCACCAACTTCAAACATCTGCTATCTGAGCAGCTAACCGATCGCTGCAGCTGTACATAGTCTATCGGAAAATAGCCCACCCATTTTTACCTACCTCATCCCCATACTGTTTTTATTTAGTTACTTTTCTGCGCTTTTGCACAACAATATATCTCTACCTGTACATGACCATCTGATCATTTATCACTCCAGTGTTAATCTGCAAAATTGTAATTATTCCCCTACCTCCTCATGCCTTTTGCACACATGCCTTTTTTTTCCTACATAATGTTATATAGACTCCATGTGTAACTCTTTTTTCTGTTCCTACTGTGTTATCTTGGCCATTGACTTGCAAATGAGATTGTTTCACTCCATGTGGTTAACTCTGTGTTCTCAACTAGTCTGGTTAAATAAAGGTGTTCTCAACTAGCTTTATCTTAAATAGGTGTTCTCAACTAGCCTACCTGGTTAAATGAGAACTGTTCTCAACTAGCCTACCTGGTTAAATAAAGGTGAAATAAAAATAAAAAATAAATAAAAATGGTATTTGAATGACCATATCTAGCTATTTTGTTTTATCGTCGCTGGTTTGCTAAGGCTTGGTTGGCTGTGTTCGCCTAGGGCCCTATATGTGCATACCTTGTAAATGGAAGGGCTTCAGGTGAAAGGCATTTTGTCAATAGAAACCAGCAGGCATGCAGAGAAGGCAGTCTTGAGCTGACAGTTTCGTTTCACACTGTAACTATTTAGTTTTTTTTTGTCGGGTAGCCAAGATGAATACAGGTGCTAGAGAACAATGTTTGTTGATGTCAAAACATTTTTATTTTTTTTAAATTCCAGATCAAAGAGATAAAAAATGCTGATGAGGTGTGTTTCTCCTTTAGTTTTTTGGACTTTTGAAGACTAATACGAACCAAATGTCTTTGATGCCACATCCCATATGCTCCTCTACCAAGATCATATTTGTTTCTGATTGACGTATTGCCTTTCATTTTGGATTTAATTGTTTACAACAACAATAAACAAGGAGGTGAAATCTGGTTATGGAATAGGACCCCATTTTGTTTTTACAAATGATTTGAACGTAGTTTCTTTTACTACGATCATATTGAGGGAAAGTATTGTAATGCCATTGGAAACAATAGAATGACGCAACATGATTGAATATATATATTGATGTTGGCAAAGATTTGCAAGGGAGGTATTGTGTGTCTTTAAGTAGATGCACAAGAATTGTGTGTGTAATAGATCTTGTGTACAGAGTCTTAAGCAGTATAATTATAACCTTTTTTAAAAAAAAATTATAGGGTTGATAATAATACGAATACATTTTAAGAAAATTGCGTATCGTGAGACATGATCACATCTTTGAAAAGCTCCATCTCTCTTTGTTATTGTTCATGATTGTCATTAATATTGATGTGGCCTGTACGGTGGTAGTGGCTCGGCCTCTGGGAATGTTTTTTGTGGCTTAGAACAGCAAATGATCCCAATATCTGATGCATATTCAGTCAGATGTCTTGACTGTCACCCTCCTTTTTAGAAACAGTGTGAATTGGTTCACCTTACGTTTCTATTGTGACTCGACTTGCTTTTAATTGGACCAAAATGAATGGATACGGATTGAAAGCACCCCCCCCCAACAGTCTTTCTTTCCATCTCGTCCCTTTTTTTTGTCGCTCACTTCCCATTTCTTTCTCTACGTATTTTCTTCCTGCCTTAGTCTGTCCTACCTCCCCTTCTCCCTCATCTCTCTCTTACTGTCCGTCCCCTCTCCTCTGTCGCTGGCCTTTCCATCTGCCACTCCTCTGCTTGTCCCCACGGCTTTGTTTAAAGACCCACAATGCACAGCGCCGGCCGTGGCTAGACGAGAGGGCGAGCGTGCCCTCAGGCTGGGCTCTCAGCCTTGACTTTGTGCTAATGAGCGGCACAGACCATTCTCTAACCCTTCTCCTCCCTCTAAACTATCTACCCCAACCACTGCATTCACCTCTCACTCACCCCCTGGAGGGTTGGGGAAGGGGGTCACCCCCTGGAGGGTTGGGGGAAGGGGGTCACCGCCTGGAGTGTTGGGGTGGTGGCAGAGCGGGAGGTGCGTTGGTGTAGCTGTGCCGTTCTGCCGCCTGGACACGCCCTTCTTGCTGGGTCTCGTCGAACACAAAGACAGCCTTTTGGAAGCTGCTCCGAGCGAGGCCACATAAAAACGAAGAGGGAGGCAGTGCGCCAGCCGGCTACGTCTCCAGACTACACTGGCACCCGGGGTGTCCCCCTCTAAGCCGATCTAAAGCCCTGGCTTGGCCTCCAGCTTATGACGGTCACTGTGACCTCGCCTGTCACATCAGAAGATTCCCATCTGCTCTTTTCCGTGTTACAATGTCATTGCAGGCACTAACATCCTACTTCCTGGTTCTGACTTGACTTCCTGTGCTCTTATCAAACTGATGTCACAGCTTCAGCATAAGAAGTTCGCTTTGCTGACAGCTGCTGGGACTTTTTTTTAGTTAGCAGCTGGAGTGTTAAATGAAACCCAAATACCAGTTTCTCTTTGGTCCTCCATAGTCTTAAAGGTGGAAGAAGGGGCTATATCATGTTGGTAAACAGATGTGACAAACTGCAATTGCCTGTTGGATTTATGATCACTCTGGTAATTAAGCTTTGCACAGCTTTTCACTCGGAGGTAATAAAACCTAGATGCCAGTTGCTTGCGTGTAATATCTCCTCCCCTCTGGTGAAATGTGCCAGCAGTATCCCACTGCTGTCTTGCCTTCTGAAGCTAAGCAAGGTCGGTCCCTGGACCGGAGACGAGATGCCGCTGGAAGTGTTGTTGGAGGCCAGTAGGGGCCCTCTTTCCTCTGGTCTAAGGCGAGTCCAATGCCCCAGGGCAGTGGAAGGGGACTATTCACAAGGTCGTTGCTGTAAAGAAGAACGTGTTATCAGTTATCAACTTACCTGGTAAAAATAATCGTTAAACACGTAAAGGCACTTCCATCCAAGAATTAGATCTGCTGTCATTCAATAATTAGATCTGCTGTCATTCAAGAATTAGATCTGCTGTCATTCAAGAATTAGATCAAATCAAATCACATTTATTTATATAGCCCTTCGTACATCAGCTGATATCTCAAAGTACTGTACAGAAACCCAGCCTAAAACCCCAAACAGCAAGCAATGCAGGTGTAGAAGCACGGTGGCTAGGAAAAACTCCCAAAACCTAGAAAGGCCAAAACCTAGGAAGAAACCTGGTCAGAGAGGAACCAGGCTATGTGGGGTGGCCAGTCCTCTTCAAGAATGGCTGTGTCATTCCGATCTGGAGATTATAACAGAACATGGCCAAGATGTTCAAATGTTCATAAATGACCAGCATGGTCATTCAATAATTTATTCAAGATAATAACAAGGCAGAACAGTTGAAACTGTCATTCAAGAATTAGATCTGCTGTCATTCAAGCAGCATTCAGTCATTCAAGCATGACTGCTGTCATTCAAGCATTAGACAGCAAGGAGTCATCATGTCAGGTAGTCTGCTGTCATTCAAGAATTAGATCTGCTGTCATTCAAGAATTAGATCTGCTGTCATTCAAGAATTAGATCTGCTGTCATTCAAGAATTAGACTCAGAATTAGAATTAGAATGACTAGATTACATGCAATGACTACATGCAATGACTACATGCAATGACTACATGCAATGACTACATGCAATGACTACATGCAATGACTACATGCAATGACTACATGCAATGACTACATGCAATGACTACATGCAATGACTACATGCAATGACTACATGCAATGACTACATGCAATGACTACATGCAATGACTACATGTAATGACTACATGCAATGACTACATGCAATGACTACATGCAATGACTACATGCAATGACTACATGCAATGACTACATGCAATGACTACATGCAATGACTACATGCAATGACTACATGCAATGACTACATGCAATTTGTGACTACAAACTCAAGAAAGCAACAAAAAAAAGTGTAATTTGGCTCCTATACACCATTTTGGATTTGAGAATGTTTCATATGAGGTGACAGTACAGAATGCCACTTTTTTTTGGGGGGGGGGTGTTTTCATACCTACTGTGGCAAGGAAAAAAATGTGTGAACCCTTTGGAAATCCCTGGATTTCTGCATAAATTGGTCCCCCCCCCAAAAAATCAGTCTCAACAATAAACAAACACAGTATAATTAAACTAATAACACACAAACAATTCTATCTTTACATGTAGTTACAGATCAGACCTGCACAACGGTCAGGAGGATTTTTAGACCATCTTTACAAAACCGTTTCAGTTCAGCAATATTCTTAAGGATGTCTGGTTGAACCGCCTTCGAGGTCATGACTACAGCCTTTTAAATCGGGTTGAGGTCAGGACTCTGACTGGGCCAGAGTCCCTTCTGTTGAAGCCATTGATTTACTTCTGTGTTTTGGGTCGTTGTCCTGTTGCGTCACCCAACTTCTGTTGAGATTCAACTGGTGGACAGATAGCCTAACATTATCCTGCAAAATGTCTTGATAAACTTGGGAATTCATTTTCCCGTCGACGATAACAAGCTGTCCAGGCCCTGAGGCAGCAAAGCAGCTCCAAACCATGATTCTCCCTCCACCAGACTTTACAGTTGGGATGAGGTTTTGATGTTGGTGTGCTGTGCCTTTTTTTTCTCCACACATAGTGTTGTGTGTTCGTTCCAAACAACTCCACTTTAGTTTAATCTGTCCACAGAAATGTTGCCAGTAGCGCTGTGGAACATCCAGGTGCTCTTTTTACAAACTTCAGACGTGCAACAATGTTTTTTTTGGACAGCAGTGGCTTCTTCCAGAAAAATAAGAATTTGTTCTTAACTGACTTGCCTAGTTAAATAAAGGTAACAAAAATATATATATATACATCCAATGACTCCCGTTTAGTATTTGGTCTCATGTTCCTTACACCCAAGTTGTATTTTTTACCTTTAAAGGCAAGTCAGTTAAGAACAAATTCTTATTTTCAATGACGGCCTAGGAACAGTGGGTTAACTGCCTGTTCAGGGGCAGAACGACAGATTTGTACCTTGTCAGCTCGGGGGGTTGAACTTGCAACCTTGCGGTTACTAGTCCAACTCTCTAACCACTAGGCTACCTGCCGCCCCAACGACGACGTCTAGTTTAGTATTTGGTCTCGTGTTCCTAACACCCAATGACTACGTTTAGTCAGTGACTACAAACTCATGTGATTCATTTGCAGTTTGTTTCGGTTTATGTTCTGCCCAATAGTAATTGTGACATAACAAAAGGAAAGCTGCCGAAGTACTAGCTAGAACATTTTTGAAATTGCACCTTGTGCATTCTACTATTACAACTCTCAACAGGAAGTTGAAAGCTCAACTTTAACTTTTTTTTTTGACCCCGGCCTTGTTGAGAATGGCTGATCTGGGGATATGAAATGATAACCTACTCCCACCGATCTCTCAATCACTCCGCTGACGTCCTTTACGCCTCTACTCTGTGTCTGTGTCCGAGAATAATTCCATCCTTTTGATATGCTTTCTCACTTCTCTCTTTTCGATCTTATCTCGGTGTCTGCCTTGCTCTTTCAGTCATCTCTCGGTCCCCCCCCACCCCCCTGCTCTCTCGCAGAGCCCTCTCACTTCTCTCTTTCTATCCCCCCACTCAGACGTTTTGCTCTTTCTTTTCCCACCTCACTCGCTTTCACTTTCGCTCTTATGTCTTTCTTTCGGTCTTCTCTCTCTGATTCCCATCTCTTTTTCCTCCCTCGCTTTGCTCCTGTGGAGACACTAATTGCAGTGCAGCTGGAGGAGGTGTGCAATTATGGCCTCTGAGCTCGGGCCCTGTGTGTGCCAGCCTAATGGAAACACAAGACTCTCCTGCCACACACGCCATCATTTAGGAACCAATGGGTAATGGTGGGGAGAGATATGATGACATGGCTTTTTTAAAGGTTTTTATTTCAGATTAAAAATAGCATCTTCATGGTTCGAGAGCCTCTGTGTTGCGGTCTTAAGTCCTGATTCTGATTTTTGTTTTTAATGGAAACCTACACAAGGTAACTGTGTGAGTTCTGATTCGTACCTTTTTAACATACAGGTCTACATGGTAACAATACTGTTGAAATCCTTCATTCATTTGAATAAGTTGACTCATTGATACTTCTAATTATCCGTTCTGATTTAGACATGTTTTATACTGAATGCCAGACTCTGTTAAATGTACTGTATATTTGTATTGTATAACATGTTGTAAAACTGGCCTTTGGCAATACGACATGAATGTAGGCCCTTTTGATGTCACAGACTCACTCTCTCTCGCTCATATGGGGGGGGGGCGAGAGGGGTGGAACCTAGGCTGTGTCCCAAATGTCTCCCTACTCCTTTATAGTGGACTACGTTTGGTCAACCTGGTCGAAAGTAGTGCACTATAAAGGGAATAGTGTGTCATTTGGCACAATCACAATCTCACACACACTATGCCGAGCTTCATTACCAGAAAGGGGACCCTTTCATTTCGCCCTCCTCGCGACGTCATCAGTGTTTCCACGGTTACCTGTCACCGCAACGACACACTTGGCTATCCTCTGGAGGGCAGGGATGTCAGAAGGATTTAATTAGCTCGTCTGCTTTTATGCCTCCCTGTCTCTTTGCGTTTCATCAACATCATCATCACTAATATTTCATGAGTTGTGTGTATTTTATAGGCCTCGCTGTGAGTCTCATTTGTTTCCGAGTAGGCATGTGTAGCGGATCCACACTGACCTTTATACTGTATGTGGGCTATATGGGACCAACGTGTGGGTGGTCCAGGTTATGACCAGATCCACAAGGGTGTTTGAACATCAACAAGCCGTCTTGGTTGCTCCCCCCCCCTCCTCATTAACCTTTTGTGACTAGGGGGCAGTATTTTCATTTTTGGAAAAATAATGTTCCTGTAGTAATAATATCTCATTAATATGAGAAGCCAATGAATGCATATCAATGAAATTATTTCTCAAACATTTAAGTACAATCTGTGCTTTTTAAAAATGTATTATTACATTTTGGTGACCCCCCAAAAAAACCTCCCGACCTCAACATTGAATACCACTACCTTAGTCTGTACGTGTGTGCATAAACTGTCGTCACACATGGTGCTTTAGTCCTCCTGTATCCCGCAGTGAGGAGTGATGACTCAGACGGTCTGCTTTCCTGCGTGTGTGTGTGTGTGTGTGTGTGTGAGTGAGAGACACACAAAACGACACACAGTAGGTGGCAGGGTTTGTCATACGACTGGGGAAAGCTGGTGGCATCAATATTTTATCTGACTTTTTTATGACCTTAGCATCCGCTCTTCCCCCTCAGTCTCTTAACTACACTGAACAAAAATCTCAACGCAACATGTAAAGTGCTGGTCCCATGTTTCAAGAGCTGAAATAAAAGGTCCCAGAAATGTTCCATACGCACAAGAAGCTTATTTCTCTCAATTTTTGTGCACAAATGTGTTTACATCCCTGTTATTGAGCATTTCTCCTTTTTTCCAAGATAATCCATCCACCTGACACGTGTGGCATATCAAGAAGCTGATTAAACAGCATGATCATTACACAGGAGCACCTTGTGCTGGGGACAAGGAAAGACCACTCTAAAATGTGCAGTTTTGTCACACAACACAATGCCAGAAACGTCACAAGTTTTGAGGGAGCATACAATTGGCAGGAATGTGCACCAGAGTTGCTGCCAGAGAATTTAATGTTCATTTCTCTACCATTTGCCGCCTCCAGCGTCTTTTTAGAGAATTTGGTAGTACGTCCAGCCTCAGAACCGCAGACCATGTGTAACCAATGCCACCAATGTATCATGTTTTGTTCTCTAACATAAGCTGCCTCCAATGTAGTTTTTGAGAATTTGGCAGTATGTCCAACCGGCCTCACAACCTGCAGACCACACATAATCATGCCAGCCCAGAACCTCCACATCCGGCTTCTTTACCTGCGGGATGGTCTGATACGAGCCATCCGGACAGCTGATGAAACTGGGTTTGCACAACCACAGGCCACACAACTGCATGCCTGTCGTCCTCAACAGGGGTTTTGACCTGACTGCTCTTCACAGGATGAATCATGGTTTCAACTGTACCGGGCAGATGGCGTGTATGGCGTGTATGGCGTGTATGGCGTGTATGGCGTGTATGGCGTGTATGGCGTGTATGGCGTGTATGGCGTGTATGGCGTCTTGTGGGCGAGCGGTTTGCTGATGTGAACAGAGTGCTCCGTGGTGGTGGTGGTGGTGGTGGTGGTGGGGTTATGGTATGGGGCAGGCATAAGCTACGGACAACGGAACACAATTGCATTTTTTTATCAATGGCAATTTTGAATGCAGAGATACCGAGACCTATATCCTGAGGCCCATTTGTCGTGTCATTCATTCTGCCGCCATCGCCTCATGTTTCAGCATGATAGTGTTGCAAGGACTTGTGCACGATTCCTGGAATCTGAAAATGTCCCAGTTCTTCCATGGTCTGGCATCACTCACCATACATGTCACCGTTCGGGATGCTCTGATTCGTTGTGTACAACGCCGTGTTCCAGTTCCCACCAATATCCAGCAACGCCGTGTTCCAGTTCCCACCAATATCCAGCAACGGCGTGTTCCAGTTCCCACCAATATCCAGCAACGCCGTGTTCCAGTTCCCACCAATATCCAGCAACTTTGCACAGTCATTGAAGAGGAGTGGGACAACATTCAACAGCCTGATCAACTCTATGTGAAGGAGATGTCACACTGCATGAGGCAAATGTTGGTCACACCAGATACGGACTGGATTGCTGATCCATGGCCCTACTTAAATTCTTAGGTATTTGTGATCAACCGATGCATGTCTGTATTCCCAGTCATGTGAAATCCACAGATTAGGGCCTAATGAATTTATTTAAATTGACTGATTTTTCCTTACATGAACTGGAACTCAGTAAAATCTTTTGAAATGGTTTGTTTTAAAAAATATCTATTTTTGTTCAGTCTATTTTGCATGGGCTACACGTCATCTGGGCTACACGTCATCTGGGCTACACGTCATTTGGGCTACACGTCATCTGGGCTACACGTCATCTGGGCTATACACGTCATTTGGGCTACACGTCATGCTGTCTCATATATGTACCGTTTGGGTCCTCTGCTAAGAAACACCAGACTTACGCTCAGGTTATTTACCCATTTCTTGTGTAACGCACAAGAGGAGAGTTTATGCACAAGACGATGTGTAATACACAAGACAAAATGGTCGGTCTCTATTTCTCTTTCTTTCTCTGCTAACTACTCAGACTAGCACTTTGGACTTAGAGATGCAACAAAAAATATATATATATATATATCTGCATTGCCATGGCAACCCCCTCCAATAGCTTTCACACTTGGCGCCCAGATGGTACCCCCCTCCAGACCTGATTATGACAAGAGCTGAGGTATTATGTTACTCTCCTGTCCCCCTCTTAAAACAACACTTCAGACTCCTCAGACTTACCAAAGCTGTTTGTGCTATTGTGGGGTGGGGTGGGGGGGGTGAAAGGTGAACGAGGGGGAAATTAATGTGGTTTATGCTGTGACGCAAGTGATTTCTGATCTGCCTCCCAACCAAATGGTGAAGCATTCAGCACCGTTGTTTCTGACAGGCAGATGGTGTGGTTGGTTGATTAAGCTGAGGCACATTCAACATCGGATGTGTTCTGGTTGGTGGTGAAGTGTGGAGTCGTTGTAGTGTGTGTGTTGTTCTGTCAGAGACTGTATTTACACACTAGAGTTATCAGAGAAACACCTGTATACACATATTACTGAAGTGTGTAGATCCAAATATCGACACTAACACTAGTGTACGACACCAACACTTCGGTTCCCCATCGCTCTGTGTGTCTCCCTGTCGCTCTCTCTCCCCTTCTTGCACTCGCCCCGGTCGCTCTCTCCGCATCTCGCCCCCGTCGTTCGCTCTCTCCGCATCTCGCCCCGGTCGTTCGCTCTCTCCGCATCTCGCCCCGGTCGTTCGCTCTCTCCGCATCTCGCCCCGGTCGTTCGCTCTCTCCGCATCTCGCCCCGGTCGTTCGCTCTCTCCGCATCTCGCCCCGGTCGTTCGCTCTCTCCGCATCTCGCCCCGGTCGTTCGCTCTCTCCGCATCTCGCCCCCGTCGTTCGCTCTCTCCGCATCTCGCCCCGGTCGTTCGCTCTCTCCGCATCTCGCCCCGGTCGTTCGCTCTCTCCGCATCTCGCCCCGGTCGTTCGCTCTCTCCGCATCTCGCCCCGATCGTTCGCTCTCTCCGCATCTCGCCCCGGTCGTTCGCTCTCTCCGCATCTCGCCCCGGTCGTTCGCTCTCTCCGCATCTCGCCCCGGTCGTTCGCTCTCTCCGCATCTCGCCCCGGTCGCTCGCTCTCTCCGCATCTCGCCCCGGTCGTTCGCTCTCTCCGCATCTCGCCCCGGTCGCTCGCTCTCTCCGCATCTCGCCCCGGTCGTTCGCTCTCTCCGCATCTCGCCCCCGTCGCTCTCTCCGCATCTCGCCCCCGACGCTCTCTCCCCTTCTTGCACTCGCCCCGGCCGCTCTCTCCGCATCTCGCCCCCGTCGTTCGCTCTCTCCGCATCTCGCCCCCGTCGCTCTCTCCGCATCTCGCCCCCGACGCTCTCTCCCCTTCTTGCACTCGCCCCGGCCGCTCTCTCCGCATCTCGCCCCCGTCGTTCGCTCTCTCCGCATCTCGCCCCGTCGCTCTCTCCGCATCTCGCCCCCGACGCTCTCCCCTTCTTGCACTCGCCCCGGCCGCTCTCTCCGCATCTCGCCCCGTCGTTCGCTCTCTCCGCATCTCGCCCCGTCGTTCGCTCTCTCCGCATCTCGCCCCGTCGTTCGCTCTCTCCGCATCTCGCCCCGTCGTTCGCTCTCTCCGCATCTCGCCCCGTCGTTCGCTCTCTCCGCATCTCGCCCCCGTCGTTCGCTCTCTCCGCATCTCGCCCCCGTCGTTCGCTCTCTCCGCATCTCGCCCCCGTCGTTCGCTCTCTCCGCATCTCGCCCCCGTCGTTCGCTCTCTCCGCATCTCGCCCCCGTCGTTCGCTCTCTCCGCATCTCGCCCCCGTCGTTCGCTCTCTCCGCATCTCGCCCCCGTCGTTCGCTCTCTCCGCATCTCGCCCCGGTCGCTCGCTCTCTCCGCATCTCGCCCCGGTCGTTCGCTCTCTCCGCATCTCGCCCCGGTCGTTCGCTCTCTCCGCATCTCGCCCCCGTCGCTCTCTCCGCAGCTCGCCCCCGACGCTCTCTTCCCTTCTTGCACTCGCCCCGGCCGCTCTCTCCGCATCTCGCCCCCGTCGTTCGCTCTCTCCGCATCTCGCCCCCGTCGTTCGCTCTCTCCGCATCTCGCCCCCGTCGTTCGCTCTCTCCGCATCTCGCCCCCGTCGTTCGCTCTCTCCGCATCTCGCCCCCGTCGTTCGCTCTCTCCGCATCTCGCCCCCGTCGTTCGCTCTCTCCGCATCTCGCCCCCGTCGTTCGCTCTCTCCGCATCTCGCCCCCGTCGTTCGCTCTCTCCGCATCTCGCCCCCGTCGTTCGCTCTCTCCGCATCTCGCCCCGGTCGCTCGCTCTCTCCGCATCTCGCCCCGGTCGTTCGCTCTCTCCGCATCTCGCCCCCGTCGCTCTCTCCGCATCTCGCCCCCGACGCTCTCTCCCCTTCTTGCACTCGCCCCGGCCGCTCTCTCCGCATCTCGCCCCCGTCGTTCGCTCTCTCCGCATCTCGCCCCCGTCGTTCGCTCTCTCCGCATCTCGCCCCCGTCGTTCGCTCTCTCCGCATCTCGCCCCCGTCGTTCGCTCTCTCCGCATCTCGCCCCCGTCGTTCGCTCTCTCCGCATCTCGCCCCCGTCGTTCGCTCTCTCCGCATCTCGCCCCCGACGCTCTCTCCGCATCTCGCCCCCGTCGTTCGCTCTCTCCGCATCTCGCCCCCGTCGTTCGCTCTCTCCGCATCTCGCCCCCGTCGTTCGCTCTCTCCGCATCTCGCCCCCGTCGTTCGCTCTCTCCGCATCTCGCCCCGGTCGTTCGCTCTCTCTCTCTGAGTGCTGTCTTGAGGCTCTAGGGGTTGGTTTGGGTTAGTGAACTGAGCCTCAGAACCATCTGGCTGAGGGGACTAATCTCTTGTTTCATCTCTTGACATTAGTGCTTTGTTTTGAGGTTTCTGTTTTTTTTTTTTTTAATAGTTGTAAAATGTTTTAGTTTTTCCCAATTTGAAAAAGGAGGTGGTGTTGGCCCAAATCTGCTCTACATACTCTATTTTGAGTGTTTCTTTGCACTTGAAACGTCGACAGAATAATTATCATTTAATTCCTATTGTGATGTTAGTGTAAATTAATTCCTTGGGTTGCCAATTGGTGATTTGACATGAAAATAAAATGTAATTCATTAATTTGTGCAAAACTCTGCATACTGTATTTTGATTGGATATTTGTCCCATTTGGTAAATTCATAATAAGAGTGGAACCCATACTTCGCTGCCATATAAAGCAACTGGTTCTATAACTGATGAAACATGTTTGAGCCAGTTTCTAATTGAAATTTTGATGTTCCTTTTTAATGGTGCAGAATCCTTTTCTTGCTTTGTCTCTCAGCTCGTTCACAGCCGTGTGAAAGCTACTAGTGTTGCTGATATTCTGTCCTCGATACGTGTAGTGTCCATATATAATTTATATTTGTTACCCTGATTTTCCAGACCCCTTTTAAGAATAGCACTATTCGTCTTTTTTTCTTTTTTTTTTAGGTTAAATGTCAGAGCCCAGGTCTGACAGAACCTGTACAGATTATCTAGGTGCTGCTGTAACTCCTCCTTAGTGGGAGACAGCAGCACCAGGTCATCTGCGTACAGAAGACAATTGATTTCAGTGTTGTGTAGGGTGAGACCAGGTGCTGCAGATTCTTCTAATGGTTTTGCCCAATTCCATTAATGTAGATGTTAAATAGTGTTGGACTTATTGGGCAGCCCTGTTTCACTGTGAAAGGTCTGTTTGCTTGTTGCCAATTTTAACCTCACATTTTGTTTATGTGTACTTTGATTTAATATCGTATGTTTTCCCTTTAACACTTTCTATTAGTTTATAATAATAGAAATACATTTTTGTGCCAAATTGAATCAAATGCTTTCTTGAAGTCTACAAAACATAAGTAGATTTAGCCTTTTGTGTTGTCTGACTTGTTTGTCAGTGTGGAGGGTATGTGGTCATTTGGTAAAAAAATTCAATGTGGCTTCTACTCAGGACATGAAGTAGTCTGCTATATATGACACTGCAGGTAATTTTCCGCAAGTTGCTGTTAATGCAAATTCCTCAGATTTTTGGGGGTCAAATTTGTCTCCGTTTTTATAGATTGGTGTGTGATCAATCCTTGGTTCCAAAGGGAAAATACCTGCAGATGAGGATAATCAAATCAAATTTTGTTAGTCACATCCACATTTTTTTGCAGATATTGCGGGTGTTATTGCAGGTGTAGCGAAGTACTTGTAATGTTAAATAGTTTGAGTATGGCCAATTTTTGAATTTGATCTGTATATTTTATTTAAAATACCATCAGTACCACAGGCCTTTTTGGGTTGTGGAGTGCATAGTTTTTCCAATAATTATTCTAATGTAATCGGGGTATCTACAGGATTCTGATAGTCTTTGACTGCTGATTCAACAATTTTTAAAATTGTTTTTGTATATCTTGTTGTTCTGGGATCTTTGTTATATTGCTGCAAAGTGATTTCTCCACATATCACCATTTTGGATAGCCAATTCATCATGTGGTTTGTTTTTTAACTTAGAATTAAACCACTTCTGGAAGAATTTGAATATGGATTCATTTCCTCAATTCCATCCAGCTGATTTTATGTGCTGTTCATTTTGTGTTCTCAGGGTGTGTTTGTATTGCTTCAGCGTTGCTCCATATCGAAGGTGTATATATCTGGTTCTCTGTTTTGTCATTTTTAGACATTTCTCATTGCCTTCGTTTAGATTTTTACAAACATTATCAAACCGTTTTTCATTCTCCTATTTGTGGTTGCTCTTATGTTTTTTAATTTTTTAATAGATTTAGCCAAGGAGGCTAATTTGTCACATATTGATTATGTTCCAAACGGCCAAATTTACACCTGCATTGTTGTAGGAGAATGTTAAAGGCTAAAAAGTTGTCCAGGAGGGATTGTGTTTTTTTTTTTGGCTACTAATAGCTTTTTGGTAGATTCCTGTACTGTTTGCACGCAATCTATAGGCCTGTTTATTAGCATGTAATTTTATTGGGCCTTGATGCTTCATGGTTTGGTTTTGTTCTTCTCAGATACACTGTGATTTTACTGAGGTTTTAATGACTGAAGGCTCTGAGAGACTCTGGGGTTGAGGTCCTGCAGCCTTTTCGCTCGCTCGCTCTCCTGCAGCTCCTCTCTTAGTGTGGTCATCTTGTTATTTACTGCTCTCTCTGTCTTTTTGTAGATTTCTCACCTCCGTTGTTAGATCAGCTCTCTTGCTGGACCTCTTTCAGCTGTGCTGCTGTCCTGTTCTGTCCGCACCTTGGTTAGGACTTCTCTAAGGTGTGGATGTCTGGTTGCTGTTTGCTCACGCTCACCCTTAGGACAACCTCCCCCTCCAGTTTGGTGAACTCCTCCCTCATGGCAGCCATGGTCGTGAGAAGGGGTCTGAACCTACTCTGCACTGAGGGGGATGTGGCTTTTTGGGTGGAGAGGGTGGGGCTGGTGCTGGTTGAGTCTCTCTGGGGGAGGGTGTCACTCTTGCTCTCTCTGGGGAAGGGTGTGTCTCTCTCTCTCGCGCCCTCTGGGTGTGGGTGGCTCTCTCTTGTGCCCTCTGGGTGTGGGTGGCTCTCTCTCATGCCCTCTGGGTGTGGGTGGCTCTCTCTCTCATGCCCTCTGGGTGTGGGTGGCTCTCTCTCTCATGCCCTCTGGGTGTGGGTGGCTCTCTCTTGTGCCCTCTCTGGGTGTGGGTGGCTCTCTCTCTCGTGCCCTCTGGGTGTGGGTGGCTCTCTCTCTCGCGCCCTCTGGGTGTGGGTGGCTCTCGCTCTCCTTAATGGTCTGAAAGTCTGTTTTAAACCATGTTATTTCCAGTTGGGGAACCCTGTGTTACAGATTCCCTCTTTCTTTATGGATGGGTAGTGAGAGCAGACTGCTGTCAGCCATGCATTTGGCTGGTCAATGAGAAAGATGAGATTACTCACATCACTGATTTTGTAGAGATCTGCGAAAAGTGTTTCTGGCCTCCTTTTGTAGCTTCTGTTTTTAAAAAGCTTTCCTCGTTGTCATTTCTGGCCTGTGGATGGCAGAGGATGGACTGGATGCTAAGGGGGGGGCATGGTTCGGGTGGGTTCCGCTTCCTCTCTGTTCTTCTGCCGCACCGTTGCCATCGCAACCATTTTTTGTTTGTATACCGCTAGTTAGTTGTAACTAGTGGTGCACGATCCCGGCTCCTGTGCGTAGTCGTAGGAGTCGACTCTTGCTCGACTCCCAGCACACACTGAAACGGATGCGCGCACACACACCACCTCCATTACTGCAGAGTCCGATTAGGAAGATTTACATTCGCGTTCTAGAGGGCTGACGTGAGCATGATGCTGCCCATTTGCTCATCAATTTAGCCTATAAAAGGCCTGTTTTATGTTTGAATATAGAAGGTGGTGTACAGCAACTATAATATTTCAGTGATATTTCTGCTGTGTGCTGCCTTGAAGGATCCCATGGGGTGGTGCGGTGCACTCCACGCTGATAAACCTATTATTTGTCATGTTCGAGCCCTATTCGGACGAGTATTGCTAGAGACGTTGGTTTTGTAATTATTATCCAAGCATGTGCTTGGTTTTTCAAAACTGCCCCCTGTAATTCCATGTATATATTTTTTTCAAATTGAATTGACTCTTATGACGGGAGGTTATTGTAGGCGTGAATATATTTCCGTCTAGACTATTAGAGGTTACACGCATAACTCGTGCCAAACTGCCAAATGAATAGGTCTCCCCATAATATTTAAATTGAGGAAATGTGAAAATAATATATTTTAGTGATCCATGGTATAGACGTCCTTCCTAACAACAATGCCCCCTCTTCCTGCTGATTTCAGCAACTGAACTGTATTTACAAATTACTGTGTTTATGGATCAGAAAGTGAATTTACCATTCCCAAAAAAGTTTAGCGGCTCTCAACCCTATATTCGTGGAATGCTTACCACCCTACCCTGTAGATTTTCAACAAGAATCTAGCGCACCTGATTCCAAATCTTAGTTTGTTGATACAATGAAACAGATTAGTTGGGCTACAACTGAAGTTGGAGCGAAAACCTACAGGAAGATACATACATGCATGCATACAAAGTTTTAGTGAATTTACGACCATTTCTAGACAATACATTACTAGATACATATATATAACCTATGCGCACGGTTCTGTCTGCTTGCTCTGATCATTTCTCCCCCTCGCTATTGCCCACGTTGGCTCGCCTGCTCTTTTCTCCTCGCTATGTAAAACGCCAGCGTGTGTTTTGTCTCCGATCTGTTGCGTGTAGAAGAGCTCAGCCTACTCATTCATAGTCCTCCTTTAATGAATTTGAGCGAGACATTGCAAGCCAATAAATTGCGAAATACAGCATTGCAATATCCTTCATCCTTTGATGACTGATGCACGTTTCTTACTGTCTATCTGGTGTCTGTTGTCCCGAAAATCTCCCCCCTGCCAGAATAGCCCCCCCTCCCTCGCGTGAACGCGCACACACTCAATTATACATTGCTGCGACTTGCTTGCTAGTTGAGATTTCTGCTCTTCACTCAGTTGTCAGTTTAGCCTACATTCCACTAATCTTAGTAGCAGAAAGCATTTTTTTTTTAAATGTGTGTCCTTCAAGGCAGCTGTCAATGATCACGTTACATGCTGACAAGACCGGACACGTCGCGTGCACGAGCGTCGCAAAATAAATTTAGAAATCAGTTATTGCACCCACACTGCTCACGCGCGCCAACGAGCGGCTAAAATAGAACTCCTTTCTATTTATGACGCAGATCGCGCTGCAAGTCCTGCCTCTCCCATCTCCTCATTGGTTTATAGAAGCAGGCACCCACGTACCCTCTCCTCATTGGTTATACCCACATGGGTGATTGAAAGAGAAACTGTTTTACCGGTTGTCGTGGTAATACAATGAAAGTTTAGATGCATCACCATATACGTTCAAAGATGATAAAGCCTGGAAGGAGGACAGATGACTATAAACGATTCGGTTGACCGTTTTATATGTGGATTAATTGTCGGAGTAGAGGACCTTGTGCAGTTCAGGTAAAATAACAACTCAGTGTTTATGTCCCAGGACAAATTAGCTAGCAACAGCAAGCTAGCTAGCTAAATTGCCATACATGTTTAATGCTTTTTGACCTGTCCCCAAATTAATGTCATGGGTTCAGAGTTTGTTTTGATATTTTAACCTGTGTGTGTCGCACAGCCGGTTTGGGTTCTGTGTTAGGCTGCTTTTCATTTCATTTAAGGCGGTTTGATCGCAGGGGAGCCACTAGTAATATCTACAGTTTTCCGGTTTGACTATTTGTTTCAAGTGTATTAGTCTAAATAAATCTTTGGCAAAATTCGTCATCTGTCTTATTGGACGAGTAGTAGTTCTGAAATGTTTACTGCTTGCCTCTGTTTTACTCCCTCCTCTATGTTTAATACAACACACATACATTAATAGTTCATTTACGTGGCCTATCCTGAAGTGGAGTTTGTTCGATAGAAAGAATTTAACTCTGACAAAATTAAGGAAATTAGAAGGGGGGGGATTTCGGCAAGGCCATTTTCTTGCCTGCTGAAATCCCCCCCCTTCTAATTTCCTTAATTTTGTGACTATAGTCAAATTCTTTTTGTGGCACACACTGCTGGTCAACATGAGCTACCAAAATTTGTTCTGAAGTGTGCCAGGCCTTGCAGTCCCAAGATGGAAAGAGAGGGGGGGATTTTGGCGCCCCCCCCCCTCCCCCACACACCTTCTAGTTTCCATATTTTAGTCATAGTAAAATACTTTGTGGCACACATCAGAGTCAAATACAGTTGAAGTTGGAAGTTTACATACACCTTAGCCAAATACATTTAAACTTTTTTCGCAATTCCTGACATTTAATCCTAGTAAAAATTCCCTGTCTTAGGTCAGTTAGGTTCACCACTTTGTTTTAAGAATGTGAAATGTCAGTATAATAGTGATTTATTTCAGCTTTTATTTCTTTCGTCACATTCCCAGTGGGTTAGAAGTTTACTTACACTCAATTAGTATTTTGTAGCATTGCCTTTAAATTGTTTAACTTGGGTCAAACATTTCAGGTAGCCTTCCACAAGCTTCCCACAATAAGTTGGGTGAATTTTGACCCATTCCTCCTAACAGAGCTGGTGTAACTGAGTCAGGTTTGTAGGCCTCCTTGCTCACACACTCTTTCAGTTCTGCCCACAAATTTTCTATAGGATTGAGGTCAGGACTTTGTGATGGCCACTCCAATACCTTGACTTTGTCCTTAATCCATTTTGCCGTAACTTTGGAAGTATGCTTGAGGTCATTGTCCATTTGGAAGACCCATTTGTGACCAAGCTTTAACTTCCTGACTGATGTCTTGAGATGTTGATTCAATATAACCACATGATTTCCCCCCCTCATGATGCCATCTATTTTGTGAGGTGCACCAGTCCTTCCTGTAGCAAAGCACCCTCACAACATAATGCTGCCACCCCCGTGCTTCACGTTTTGGATGGTGTTCTTCGGCCTGCAAGCCTCCCTTTTCCTCCAAGCATAACGATGGTCATTATGGCCAAAAAGTTATATTTTTGTTTCATCAGACCAGAGGACATTTCTCCAAAAAGTACGATCTTTGCCCCGATGTGCAGTTGCAAACTGTAGTCTGTCTTTTTTATGGCTGTTTTGGAGCAGTGTCTTTTTCCTTGCTGAGCAGCCTTTCAGGTCATGTCGATATAGGACTCGTTTTACTGTGGATATAGATACTTTGGTACCTGTTTCCTCCAGCAGCTTCACAAGGTCCTTTGCTGTTGTTCATGGATTGATTTGCACTTTTCGCCCAAAGTACGTTCATCTCTTGGAGACAGAACACGTCTCCTTCCTGAGCGGTATGACGGCAGCGTGGTCCCATGGTGTTTATAGTTGCGTACTATTGTTTGTACAGATGAACGTGGTACCTTCAGGCGTTTGGAAATTTCTCCCAAGGATGAACCAGACTTGGGGAGGTCTTGGCTGATTTCTTTTGATTTTTCCCATGCTTTTAGCAGAGGCACTGAGTTTGAAGGTAGGCCTTGAAATACATCCACAGGTACACCTCCAATTGACTCAAATGATGCCAATTAGCCTATCAGAAGCTTCTAAAGCCATGACAATTTTCTGGAATTAAAGGCACAGTCAACTTAGTGTATGTAAACTTCTGACCCACTGGAATTGTGATACAGTGAAATAATCTGTCTGTAAACAATTGTTGTAAAAATGACTTGTGTCATGCACAAAGTAGATGTCCCAACAGACTTGCCAAAACTATAGTTTGTTGACAAGAAATTTGTGGAGTGGATGAAAAACGAGTTTCAATGACTCCAACCTAAGTGAATATAAACTTCCGACTTCAACTGTACTTTCTATAGAACAAACTTCACCAAAAATAATAATTAATGTATGTTTGTTATATTAAACACAGAGGAGGGAGTAAAATGTTGGCGGTAAACACTTCAGAACAACTCGAATAAGACATGGGAGAGATTATGAATTTTGGCAAAGAGATTTATTTATAGACTAATACACTTGAAACAAATAGCCAAACCGAAAACTGCAGATATTACTAGTGGCGCCCCCGCGATAAAACCGCCGTATAAAATGAAATGATGAAACGCAGCCTATCGTGATCATTGCCAGCTGCCTTGAAGGACACAAATAAAAAACATGCTTTCTGCTACTAAGATCAGTGAAATGTAGGCTAAACTGACAACTGAGTGAAGAGCAGAAATCTCAACTTGCAAGTCTGAGATTTTCAGCACAACATTGTCATGCCTGGCTGTGTCCCTCCAATCTCTCTCTCTCTCGCGCGCTCCCCATCGCTCGCTCACCCTTTCTGATCTCGAGGGGAGACTAGGCTGATTGTTTCCTCTGTTGAAAAAAATACTGAATCTTGGGAGTCGATGTCTAGCGAAATCTAAGCTTGACACAGAAATGCGAGTCGACACGGAGTCGACGGGCAAGGAGTCGAGTCCCCACAACTATCTCTGACTTAGCTAAGAAACCAGCAAAAAGACTGAAGAAATGTTTAGAGTTAATGCTGATTTTTGGTTTACTCGCTCAGTTTAGTCATTTGATGTGATGTAGTTTTATTTACTCCCCTTGCTAGCTTTGTTTTAGCTCAATGTTTGTCTCACTGGTTAGCTTGATGGTTAGGTTTTTGTGTCGCTAGCTAAGAAGAGTCAAAACGACTTCATTTAAAAAATGTATATTCTCATTGAATAGAGTTGTTGTTGTTGTTCATTATTTAATTTATTTTTAGATTTGAATCAGTCTCATTTTAAAAACCAAAAAGATAAATAAATCTTTCTCTCAGCATGTCTGTAGCGCTATCTCTCCCTCATCTCCCTCTCCTCCCCATCTCCCTCTCCTCACCATCTCTCTCTTCTCACCCTCCACCCCATCTCCCCCCTTTCGCCCTCCCCCCCTCTCGCCCTCCTCCCCATCGCTCTCTCCTCCCCCCCTCTTGCCCTCCTCCTCTCCCTCCGACCCCCCTCTCACTCTCCTCCCCCTTTCGCCCTCCTCCCACATCTCGCCTTCATAGATTAGTGATGCAGAATGTCTTGAAGCATCTTACGGAGGTGGAAACATTACTGCAGAAGTGCCTCCTTCCTCTCAGATGACCACCACTACACCAGCCAGTCAGTAGGGCTTCCCTGGTTAGTTATATTAAGATTCTTCTGTTTGCTGCTGGAGAGAAGTAGGGCAAAGCAAATGATGAAGAGAAACCGTGCCAGTTTGCAATCTCAGCCTTTTGCTCCAGTGGTGCGTGACCACAACCAGTAAAGATAGGTATGCTGCCCTCTACTGGTTAATGTTACAAGATGTCTGAGGACCACTGAATTACAGAATGAAGGCACTGAGAAGGTCTAGGTGAGGTTTGAGGACCACTGAATTACAGAATGAAGGCACTGAGATGGAAGGTCTAGTTGACGGTGAGGTTTGAGGACCACTGAATTACAGAATGAAGGCACTGAGATGGAAGGTCTAGGTGAGGTTTGAGGACCACTGAATTACAGAATGAAGGCAGTGAGGTGGAACATCTAGGGGACCCCGAGGTGTAGTTGGGGAACCACGGTCTTATAAGATTGGATAGGTATAAGCAATACATCACATTCAACATGGTGTATCAGAGTGCAATATAGAGGTAGCACTGCTTACCTCCAGTCCTCTCTGATCTACCTTGGGGTTAGGGTATAGGTACCCGGTCCTCTCTGATCTACCTTGGGGTTAGGGTGTAGGTACCAGGTCCTCTCTGATCTACCGTGGGGTTAGGGTGTAGGTACCAGGTCCTCTCTGATCTACCTTGGGGTTAGGGTATAGGTACCCGGTCCTCTCTGATCTACCTTGGGGTTAGGGTATAGGTACCCGGTCCTCTCTGATCTACCTTGGGGTTAGGGTATAGGTACCCGGTCCTCTCTGATCTACCTTGGGGTTAGGGTATAGGTACCCGGTCCTCTCAGATCTACCTTGGGGTTAGGGTATAGGTACCCGGTCCTCTCAGATCTACCTTGGGGTTAGGGTATAGGTACCCGGTCCTCTCTGATCTACCTTGGGGTTAGGGTATAGGTACCCGGTCCTCTCTGATCTACCGTGGGGTTAGGGTGTAGGTACCCGGTCCTCTCTGATCTACCGTGGGGTTAGGGTATAGGTACCCGGTCCTCTCTGATCTACCTTGGGGTTAGGGTATAGGTACCCGGTCCTCTCTGATCTACCTTGGGGTTAGGGTATAGGTACCCGGTCCTCTCTGATCTACCTTGGGGTTAGGGTATAGGTACCCGGTCCTCTCTGATCTACCTTGGGGTTAGGGTATAGGTACCCGGTCCTCTCTGATCTACCTTGGGGTCCTCCTCTCTGATCTACCTGGGGTTAGGGGTTACCCGGTCCTCTCTGATCTACCTTGGGGTTAGGGTGTAGGTACCCGGTCCTCTCTGATCTACCGTGGGGTTAGGGTATAGGTAGGTCCTCTCTGATCTACCGTGGGGTTAGGGTATAGGTACCCGGTCCTCTGATCTACCTTGGGGTTAGGGTATAGGTACCCGGTCCTCTCTGATCTACCTTGGGGTTAGGGGTTAGGTCCTCTCTGATCTACCTAGGTACCCGGTCCTCTCTGATCTACCTTGGGGTTAGGGGTTCCTCTCTGATCTACCTTGGGGTTAGGGTAGGTACCCGGTCCTCTCTGATCTACCTTGGGGTTAGGGTATAGGTACCCGGTCCTCTCTGATCTACCTTGGGGTTAGGGTGTAGGTCCTCTCTGACTACCTTGGTCATCTCTGATCTACCTTGGGGTTAGGGTGTAGGTACCCGGTCCTCTCTGATCTACCGTGGGGTTAGGGTGTAGGTACCCGGTCCTCTCTGATCTACCGTGGGGTTAGGGTGTAGGTACCAGGTCCTCTCTGATCTACCTTGGGGTTAGTGTGTAGGTACCCGGTCATCTCTGATCTACCTTGGGGTTAGGGTGTAGGTACCAGGTCCTCTCTGATCTACCTTGGGGTTAGGGTGTAGGTACCCGGTCCTCTCTGATCTACCTTGGGGTTAGGGTGTAGGTACCCGGTCCTCTCTGATCTACCGTGGGGTTAGGGTATAGGTACCCGGTCCTCTCTGATCTACCTTGGGGTTAGGGTGTAGGTACCAGGTCCTCTCTGATCTACCTTGGGGTTAGGGTGTAAGTAGTGCACTACTTTTCACCAGGGCCCCATCGGGTAGTGCACTACTTTTCACCAGGGCCCCATCGGGTAGTGCACTACTTTTCACCAGGGACCCATAGGGTAGTGCACTACTTTTCACCAGGGCCCCATAGGGTAGTGCACTACTTTTCACCAGGGCCCCATAGGGTAGTGCACTACTTTTCACCAAGGACCCATAGGGTAGTGCACTACTTTTCACCAAGGACCCATAGGGTAGTGCACTACTTTTCACCAGGGCCCCATAGGGTAGTGCACTACTTTTCACCAGCGCCCCATAGGGTAGTGCACTACTTTTCACCAGGGCCCCATAGGGTAGTGCACTACTTTTCACCAGCGCCCCATAGGGTAGTGCACTACTTTTCACCAAGGACCCCATAGGGTAGTGCACTATGTAGGGAATAAAGTACCATTGGGGATGGAACTGCCCCCCCCCCCACCCACCCACTGTCAGTGTGGAAGATTTTCACAGGAGGTGGTAATGAAATGGCAGGATCTTTGTGTGAATCCGTGCTAAGGTCCTAGCTAGTCATTAATCAGACTGATCAAGTGATTACTACAACTGAGGACAGTATAAACTTATATCATATAA